>NC_053028.1:471568299-471817186 GCF_003073215.2 Triticum urartu
CTTCTTCAGACTCATGGCTCCAGCTGAGACATAAGCGATGCGGAAAGCCTGCTGGAACTAATCCCATGTCATGGTGGCGACAGGATAAGTGGCGGTGTAGTTCTCCCACCAAGAGGCTGCAGGTCCATCCAGTTAATGTGCGGCAAAATGCACCTTCTCAGCATCTGTGCATTCAGCAGTTGCTAGCTCCCATCCGATCTTGCGGAGCCAATCATCAGCTACAATCGGCTCGATGCTACTAGAGAACACCGGCGGATTCAACCTTAGGAACTGGGTCAGGTTATCGACAGGGGGTGGTGGCGGTGGATTGTTGTTGTTGTTGCCTTGATTTGGATGAGCATTTGCATTAAGGCATTCTGCTGTTGAATCATCTAGGTGAGCTCTGGCGGGAAAGTGAAACCGGGGTCACGTCTCGGAGGCATCTAGTGTTTTGGAGTGGATAAGAAATTAGAATAGAACAAGGTTCGAATGAAGAAATAACACTACCCAATTGAATGCACAAACATAATCACACCAATCATTTATTCATTCATCTCAAACAAGGTTCAATCTCGGATTACAAAATCTCATGGCTAATCGAAAATAACGGCCTAACTGATCGACAAAAAATAAAATAAACTAAAATAACATGGCGGTCGACTAAATGTCTTCATCAATTATCCTTGCGTCCTCTGGTGCGGCGTCCTCTGGTGGGTCGTCCTCTGGTGCGGCGCCTCCTCTTGCAGCTTCCTTCGGTGGAGCTCTCTTCATAATCCTTGTCATTGCTCGCGAGGGATCCATTATCTCCACTCGGAAAAAGGTCTTCTCCTAGGTCCATCTTCTCCTCTATTGCGACAACATCAATCTTCAGCTTGTCGACTCTCTCCATGAAATCATTGACTTCATCCTCATGCTCATAGTGGGTTTCACATGCTGCATCCTCTAGTTCAATTTCACGAAGATGCAACTTTTGGACCGTCTTCAAGCTCCTGCGCATCTGAATCTCTAGAGCCCTGATGTGAGCCTCCAAGTCTTGGACATATGAGCGAACGGAGTCGTCATCTATGGTGCGGATGATCTCTCCATCTGCAGTCCTGCGAGAAATCTTGGTGTGGTCTGATCCAACGAGCTCGTCCATGTATTCCTCCTGGATGCATCCAAGTGCACTATGAACTGCTATGTCTCTCCCGAGGATCCAAGTGGGAGTAGTGAACCTGAAGTCAACGGGCGTCGAGAGACTTCCGAAAGTCCTCCCTGGTATGTGTACCTTAATCCTATAGCAACGGTCTTCTGGAAATGCCATGATAGGGGTCTCGGTGATACACGACAGAGCAATCTTCAATTCCTTGGTGATCTGGACCAGCCTCCTGCCGAAAAGCATTGTCTCATCTGGCTGGCAAAACTCCGGGAGCAGAACTGGGATGAACTTGACGACCATCTAGAATGTTGAAATCGGAGAGAAGTCAGAAATGAACATGGGAGAATTACGGAATGATAAGGACATAAAATAAAATAGTTTCTTCCTATGGCTTTCCGATCCTAGGGGTTACAACCTATAGTCAGCATGTGCGCTGATACCATCTCTGTAGCGACCCGACCCGAAATCGGTCAAGTCTCTGTGTAGCTGTACCATCCCAAGATCATGCTGGCACACAGTACATTGATGCAAAGATTCAAAGTTCAGTCACACCTGAATTTATTACACGATTCTCATATCGAGTCTTTATTACATCATAATAAATAACTCATGAGAAATAAACTAAATAAAGCTGTGGAAGCATAGACGATAAGCGAGTCCATCCGACTCCATAGGGCAATCACCGAGCATAGATCGTAGCCTCACTCCTGGTCGGAAAACTCCTCTGCAACATGAGACGTTGCAGCCGTGTAGGTCAGCATTTTGAATATGCCGGCAAGTCATAGAGAGAACAACAAATAATAATGCTAACACTATATGCAATTTTGGCTGTGGGGCTCTAAGTTTTATGTTTTTGCGAAAATGCCAGTTTCTCCCTACAACAAAGGACTTGCTTGCAATTACTACAAAATGTTGGTTGTTAATGAGATGGTTCCGCCAACCAATGTCTCATTCCCGATTATTAAATAACCCCTCAATTAATTTATTAAGTTCGGTGTTGACTTTTCCTAAATACTCCAATTCCAGAGGCTCAAATGTCCGTAACCGAGGACACGGCTAATCGATTAGGTTTCTACTCTGCAGAGTCTTGTGCACTTTACCCGCAAGAATCGTTCCCTCCTTTATGTCCTCGCACTGCCTGGTGTTTGAAGACGGGACGAACGAAACAGGGTCTTCCGTAGAGTTTCTCTGGGCACTGCTGGTGCCCATCCATGTCCTACCGTTCTTCTACATCTGCTGGCACCGTCTGTCTAGAGTCACGCCTAAGGTCAACCCAGCCAGAGCCCATAATGGCTTGCGGCTGCACAGGTAAGCTTCCGGTCATGGTGTATCCATACGTCTCTTCGTGGCTGGGTGAAGCTTTCCGCAAGATGTCATGGCGCTTCTCCATGCATCTCGGCCATCCGCTGGTTGCTCCAGGGTGCCCGTCAACCGTCCTCCACCCAGTAGTGAATTTGAAGTCCATCTTGAGCTTGAAGTCATGAGGTTGTCATCATCTTGACTCTCACATCTCCCTTATGAATCCCTCAACCAACCCCGTCTACGAGCATAGCAAAATAAACTACATCGTCTCGGGCAATGATAACAAGGGAATTGGGTTCATCCTACCTCATGATACTACTCAAGAACATAACTTAAAATTCTCCTACTGCATGCATGGTGGGAGGAATAATTCTAATGCAACAAAATCATGGGTATTGTAAAACATGATCCAATGACTTCCCTGGCTGACGGTCTTCAAACGCTAGTGACTCGTGATAGCAAGCTTCGCACTCCGAAAATTCTATCGAAGCAAACAGTAATCATATAAGCATACAAACATGCAATCACATTAACATAACAACATGCTAACATAAATCACACAAAAGCAATCAAACCAAAACCAAAGAAAACTCGAAGAACTCCAAACCAACAACTAGCAAGAAAATAAAATAAACATTTTATTTTTCTGTAAATAAAAGTTCACATTCTAAAACTATAGAAACAAATTTGAAATAAAAAACAATAGAGGTAAAATAAAATTTTAAAAATAACTAGAACAACATAAAACAGCAACAAGCTAACAAAACTAGAAAAGCTTGTTTTCGAGTAAAACTATTTTTTAATAAAATCTATAAATACCCAAATTAATCCTACTGCCAGGCAAGGTTAAAACAAAGTAGTGACAAAAAGAATCACTAAAAAAATCCTAACTCAAATTATAGCAGAAATACTAATCTGACTAAACCTAAAATAAAACTATTTTTACAAACTAAAACATGGTCGAATCTATTTTCTACAGAAACTATAGGAAATTTGTACACTAACAAAAAAAGAATCAACTAAAAGTAATAAATAACCTAAAAGATATAGATTTTTCAAGATTGGAACTATTCTGTTTTAAAACAGAAACGAAAATAAAACTAAAAGAAACTAACACGCTAACGGGCCGAAAAAGTGGGCGATCTGAAACTAAATAGTGCGCATGCATTGAATAGGCTAATATGTCTACGGCTAAAAAGAATAACCCGATCGGCCTGTATAACTAAACCGCAATCCAGTAAACCAATCTAAATTGAATTGAACCGAAACTAAAACCGATCTACTAAAGAAAAACCGTACCCCTTCACTAGTTCTATTCTAACGCGTTGATGGAAGATCGAACGGCGGAGAGGAGCTCAGGCTTACAGCGGTCGGCGGCGACGGACGAAATGACGGCGGCGGTGCGACGCCTCCGGTAGTCGGGGAGGAAGGCAGTGGTGTCGGGGCTTTGCGGCGGAGCTAGGCGGAGACGGTGGTGGTCTCAGTGGCGGTTGAGGGTGACGGTGGTGAGTGGAACGAGCTCGACAGAGCTCCTGGTGAGCTCCAACTCCGGCGACTGGTGTTGATGCTCAAAGCGGCGGCTCCGGCGATCCCTGGGTGATGAGATGGTGTCAACAAGGTGCGCGGGGAACAGGCGGTTTGGGTGGTGTAGCTTGGAAGCAAGGGGGATGCTCACCGATGGCAGAAGCGGCGGCGAACCGAGGCGGCGGCGGTGAGATGCGGTTGGTGAGGGCGCGAGCTACGGGTGGAGTTGAGCTTAGGGTTTTAGGGGGATCGAGAGAGGAGGCCGAGGGGTTTATATAGGGCATAAGCGTGGGTGAGGGGTCTACGCGGGATCACGATCCCAGGAAGATCGGAACCGCAGTGCGCTCTGGACGTGCTCTAGTTCGGTTTCATGAGCGTGGGGTTAGGGATGAGGGCGGGGCTGACGGGTCAGTGAGGGAGAGGGAGATCGAGAGAGAGGGAGAGCGACCGGGCGGCCGATCGGAACGGGGTCGGCGCGGTGCGGCGGGAGCAGGTTGGCTCGGCGCTGGTGGGCTGTGGCTCGGGCATTGGCTGGGCCGGTTGGCCTGGCTCGCGCCTGGGTCTTTTTCCTTTTTTTATTTTGAAATACCTCAGAGAGAGAAAACTAATTATAGAGAAACATATAGTATTTTTATATAGGACATATATATATATCAAAAAAATCAAAAAAAATAAATCCTACAACGTGAACATTTTTCCAGAGGCAAAACACAAACAACAAAAAAACATTTTATGCAAATTCCAAATAAATTCAAACTTTTTGGCAATATTTTCTTCTGACATTTTTTTGGAGTGTCATGTTTGCTCCTCTCATACTTTTGCACAAGTATTTGTCAGGTATTTTTGAAATAAATTTCAATTGCCAAATTCAAATTCAAATAAAACTCAATTGCCTCTGAAATTTCAAAATGCCACTCAATTTCAAACAATATGCATAGATGCTTAGCTAATAAGTGTAAAACATTCCAAATTGGAAATTTGGGATGTTACAAACCTACCCACCTTAAGATGAATCTCGCCCTCGAGATTCGGGTTGGCTAGCAAATAGGTGTGGGTGGTCTCGACAGAGATCTTCTTCTCGCTCCCAGGTGGCTTCCTCCTCGGAGTGGTGGCTCCACAGAACCTTGCAAAACTTGATGATCTTGCTGCGGGTAACTCTATTCGCAGTCTCGAGAATTCTGACGGGTTTCTCCTCATAAGTCAGATCACTGTCAAGCTGTATGGCCTCTTCTGACATTTTTTTTGGAGTGTCATGTTTGCTCCTCTCATACTTTTGCACAAGTATTTGTCATGTATTATTGAAATAAATTTCAATTGACAAATTCAAATTTAAATTCAAATAAAACTCAATTGCCTCTGAAATTTCCAAATGCCACTCAATTTCAAACAATATGCATAGATGCTTAGCTAATAAGTGTAAAACATTCCAAATTGGAAATTTGGGATGTTATACTTGGGGACTTTTGCCCTATTAAATTTAGCCCTTGTGATTACTTTTGTTTGCCACAAAGAAAGCTTGCTGCTGAACGTAGGGAGTATGAGATGAGTTCTCGCGATTTACCTTATCATTATAATGGCAATACCTAGATCTATCCTTGCTTTTATGCGTAGCTAGGGGCGTTAAACGATAGCGCTTGTTGGGAGGCAACCCAATTTTATTTTTGTTTCTTGCTTTTTGGTTCTGTTTAGTAATAAATAATTCATCCAGCCTCTGTTTAGATGTGGTTTTATGCTTTTAATTAGTGTTTGTGCGAAGTAGAACCTTTGGGAAGACTTGGGGAAAGTCTTTGAGATCTTGCTGTAAAAAACTGAAACTTTAGCGCTCACGAGATTTGCTGCCATTTTTTACTGGAGAGTGCGATTAGGTTGATTCTTTTTGAAGATGATTAATAGATAAATTCCTCACGTCCAGAAATTTATTTTAGAATTTTTGGGGTCACAGAAGTATTCTAAACCTACATATTACTTCAGACTGTTCGGTTTTTGACAGATTCTATTTTTCGTATGTTGTTTGCTTATTTTGATGCATCTATGGCTAGTATCGGAGGTTATGAACCATAGAGAAGTTGTAATACAGTAGGTTTAACACCAACATAAATAAAGAATGAGTTCATTACAGTACCTTAACTGGTGATTTATTTTCTTATACTAACGGAGCTCATGAGATTTTCTGTTTAAGTTTTGTGGTGTGAAGTTTTCAAGTTTTGGGTAAAGATTTGATGGATTATGGAATAAGGAGTGTTAAGAGCCTAAGCTTGGGGATGCCCAAGGAACCCCAAGATAAAATTCAAGGACAACCAAAATCCTAAGCTTGGGGATGCCCCGGATGGCATCCCCTCTTTCGTCTTCTTCTATCGGTAACTTTACTTGAGGCTATATTTTTATTAACCACATGATATGTGTTTTGCTTGGAGCGTCTTGTATGATTTGAGTCTTTGCTTTTTAGTTTACCACAATCATCCTTGCTGTACACACCTTTTGGGAGAGACACACATGAATTGGAATTTATTAGAATACTCTATGTGCTTCACTTATATCTTTTGAGCTAGATTATTTTGCTCTAGTGCTTCACTTATATCTTTTAGAGAACGGTGGTTGTTTTTTTTATAGAAATTATTGATCCCTCATGCTTCACTTATATTATTTTGAGAGTCCTTTAGAACAGCATGGTAATTTGCCTTGGTTATAAAATTAGTCGTAATATGATAAGCATCCAAGATGGGTATAATAAAAACTATCATAAAAAGTGCATTGAATAATATGATACGTTTGATTCATGATGATTGTTTTGAGATATGAAGATGGTGATATTAGAGTCATGCTAGTTGAGTAGTTGTGAATTTGGGAAATACTTGTTCTAAAGTCTGTGATTCCCGTAGCATGCATGTATAGTGAACCATTATGTGATGAAGTCGGAGCATGATTTTTTTATTGATTGTCTTCCTTATGAGTGGCGGTCGGGGACGAGCGAGGTCCTTTCCTACCAATCTATCCCTGTAGGAGCATGCGCGTAGTACTTTGTTTCAATAACTAATAAATTTTTGCAATAAGTATGTGAGTTCTTTATGACTAATGTTGAGTCCATGCATTATAAACACTCTCACCCTTCCACCATTGCTAGCCTCTCTAGTACCACGCAACTTTCGTCGGTACCATAAACCCACCATATACCTTCTTCAAAACAGCCACCCTACCTACCTATTATGGCATTTCCATAGCCATGAAAGTCGGGATGAGACTACGATTCCCCACAAGTCGGGATGAGACTCCGGACGAAAAATTAAAAAAAGAAAAAAAGAGGCCATAAAAAAAGAGAAAAGGCCCAAATAAATGAGAGAAAAATAGAGAAGGGGCAATGCTACTATCCTTTTTCCACACTTGTGCTTCGAAGTAGCACCATGATCTTCATGATAGAGAGTCTCTTTTGTTGTCACTTTCATATACTAGTGGGAATTTTTCATTATAGAACTTGGCTTGTATATTCCAATGATGGGCTTCCTCAAAATTCCCTAGGTCTTCGTGAGCAAGCAAGTTGGATGCACACCCACTTAGTTTCTTTTGTTGAGCTTTCATACATTTATAGCTCTAGTGCATCCATTGCATGGCAATCCCTAATCACTCACATTAATATCTATTGATGGGCATCTCCATAGCCCGTTGATACGCCTAGTTGATGTGAGACTATCTTCTCCATTTTGTCTTCTCCACAACCACCATTCCATTCCACCTATAGTGCTATATCCATGGCTCACGCTCATGTATTGCGTGAAGATTGAAAAAGTTTGAGAACATCAAAAGTATGAAACAATTGCTTGGCTTGTCATCGGGGTTGTGCATGATTTAAATATTTTGTGTGATGAAGATAGATCATAGCCAGACTATATGATTTTGTAGGGATAGCTTTCTTTGGCCATGTTAATTTGAGAAGACATAATTGCTTGATTAGTATGCTTGAAGTATTATTGTTTGTATGTCAATATTAAACTTTTCTCTCTCTTTTTTATGGCCTCTTTTTTTATTTTTATTTTTAATTTTTTGTCCGGAGTCTCATCCCAACTTATGGGGAATCATAGTCTCCATCATCCTTTCCTCACATGGGACAATGTTCTAATAATGATGATCATCACACTTTTATTTACTTACAACTCAAGAATTACAACTCGATACTTAGAACAAAATATGACTCTATGTGAATGCCTCCGGCGGTGTACCGGGATGTGCAAAGACTCATGAGTGACATGCATGAAAGAATTATAAAGGTGGCTTTGCCACAAATACGATGTCAACTACATGATCATGCAAACCAATATGACAACGATGGAGCGTGTCATAATAAATGAAATAGTGGAAGGTTGCATGGCAATATATCTCGGAATGGTTATGAAAATGCTACAATAGGTAGGTATGGTAGCTGTTTTAAGGAAGGTAAATGGTCGGTTTATGGTACCAGCGAAAGTTGCGCGGTACTAGAGAGGCTAGCAATGGTGGAAGGGTGAGAGTGCGTATAATCCATGGATTCAACATTAGTCATAAAGAACTCACATACTTATTGCAAAAACCTATTAGTTATCAAAGCGAAGTATTACGCGCATGCTCCTAGGGGGATAGATTGGTAGGAAAAGACCATCGCTCGTCCCCGACCACCACTCCTACCTCTTGAGCTTGCGTTGGTTTTCCCTTGAAGAGGAAAGGGTGATGCAGCACAGTAGCGTAAGTATTTCCCTCAGTTTTTTAGAACCAAGGTATCAATCCAGTAGGAGACTACACGCAAGTCCCTCGTACCTGCACAAACAAACAAGAACCTCACAACCAACGTGATAAAGCGGTTGTTAATCCCTTCACGGTCACTTATGAAAGTGAGATCTGATAAAGATAATAAGATAAATATTTTTGGTATTTTTGTTTTATAGATTAGAAAATAAAGATTGCAAAAATAGAAATAGCAAGTTGATAGGAAAATAATATGATGGAAGATAGACCCGGGGGCCATAGGTTTCACTAGTGGCTTCTCTCAAGATAGCAAATTCTACGGTGGGTGAACAAATTACTGTCGAGCAATTGATAGAAAAGCGCATAGTTATGAGAATATCTAGGCATGCTCATGTATATAGGCATCACGTCCGCGACAAGTAGACCGAAACGATTCTGCATCTACTACTATTACTCCACACATCGACTGCTATCCAGCATGCATCTAGAGTATTAAGTTCATAAGAACAAAGTAACGCATTAGGCAAGATGACATGATGTAGAGGGATAAACTCAAGCAATATGATATAAACCCCATATTTTTATCCTCGATGGCAACAATACAATACGTGCCTTGCTGCCCCTGCTGTCACTGGGAAAGGACACCGCAAGATTGAACCCAAAGCTAAGCACTTCTCCCATTGCAAGAAAGATCAATCTAGTAGGCCAAACCAAACTGATAATTCGAAGAGACTTGCAAAGATATTTAAATCATGCATAAAAGATTTCAGAGAAGAATCAAATATTGTTCATAGATAATCTTGATCATAAACTCACAATTCATCGGATCTCGACAAACACACCACAAAAAGAATTACATCGAATAGATCTCCAAGAGAATGGAGGAGAACTTTGTATTGAGATCCAAAGAGAGAGAAGTAGCCATCTAGCTAATAACTATGGACCCCAAGGCTTGTGGTAAACTACTCACACATCATCGGAGAGGCTATGGTGTTGATGTAGAAGCCCTCCGTGATCGATTCCCCCTCCGGCAGAGCGCCGGAAAAGGCCTCAAGATGGGATCTCACGGGTACAGAAGGTTGCGGCTGTGGAAATAGGGTTTCGTGGTCCTCCTGGATGTTTTCAGGGTATATGGGTATATATAAGAGGAAGAAGTACGTTGGTGGAGCTGCGAGGGGCCCACGAGGGTGGGGGCGTGCCTACCCCCCTGGGCGCGCCTCCCTGCCTCGTGGCCTCCTTGCTTCTTTCTTGACGTCCACTCCAAGTCTCTTGGATCAAGTTTGTTCCAAAAATAACTCTCCCGAAGGTTTCATTCCGTTTGATATTCCTTTTCTGCGAAACACTGAAATAGGCAAAAAAACAGCAATTTGCACTAGGCCTTTGGTTAGTAGGTTAGTCCCAAAAATAATATAAAAAGGTATATTAAAGCCCATTAAACATCCAAAACATATAATATAATAGCATGGAACAATCAAAAATTATAGATACGTTGGAGACGTATCAAGCATCCCCAAGCTTAATTCCTGCTCGTCCTCGAGTAGGTAAATGATAAAAACAGAATTTTTGATGTGGGATGCTACCTAGCATAATTCTTAATGCAATTTTCTTTATTGTGGTGTGAATGTTCAGATCCGAAAGATTCAAGACAAAAGTTTAATATTGACATAAAAATAATAGTACTTCAAGCATACTAGCAAAGCAATCATGTCTTCTCAAAATAACATGGCCAAAGAGAGTTATCCGTACAAAATCATATAGTCTGGCTGTGCTCCATCTTCACCATGCAAAATATTTAAATCATGCACAGCCCTGATGACAAGCCAAGCAATTGTTTCATACTTTTGATGTTCTCAAAATTTTTCAATCTTCACGCAATACATGAGTGTGAGCCATGGACATAGCACTATAGGTGGAATAGAATGGTGGTTGTGGAGAAGACAAAAAGGAGAAGATAGTCTCACATCAACTAGGTGTATCAACGGGCTATGGAGATGCCCATCAATAGATATCAATGTGAGTGAGTAGGGATTGCCATGCAACGGATGCACTAGAGCTATAAGTGTATGAAAGCTCAACAAAAGAACTAAGTTGGTGTGCATCCAACTTGCTTGCTCATGAAGGCCTAGGGCATTTTGAGGAAGCCCATCATTGGAATATACAAGCCAAGTTCTATAATGTAAAATTCCCACTAGTATATGAAAGTGACAACATAGGAGACTCTCTCTATCATGAAGATCATGGTGCTACTTTGAAGCACAAGTGTGGTAAAAGGATAGTAACATTGTCCCTTCTCTCTTTTTCTCTCATTTTTTGGGACTTCTCTTTTTTATGGCCTTTCTCTTTTTTTCGTCCGGAGTCTCATCCCGACTTGTGGGGGAATCATAGTCTCCATCATCCTTTCCTCACATGGGACAATGCTCTAATAATGATGATCATCACACTTTTATTTACTTACAGCTCGAAAAATTACAACTCAATACTTAGAACAAAATATGACTCTATGTGAATGCCTTCGGCGGTGTACCGGGATGTGTAATGACTCGTGAGTGAAATGTATGAAAAATTATGAACGGTGGCTTTGCCACAAATACGATGTCAACTACATGATCATGCAAAGCAATATGACAATGATGAAGCGTGTCATAACAAACGAAACGGTGGTAAGTTGCATAGCTATATATCTCAGAATGGCTATGGAAATGCCACAATAGGTAGGTATGGTGGCTGTTTTGAGGAAGGTATATGGTTGGTTTATGGTACCGGCGAAAGTTGTGCGGTACTAGAGAGGCTAGCAATGGTGGAAGGGTGACAGTGCGTATAATCCATGGACTCAACATTACTCATAAAGAACTCACATACTTATTGAAAAAATCTATTAGTTATTGAAACAAATTACTACGCACATGCTCCTAGGTGGGTAGATTGGTTTGAAAATACCATCGCTCGTCCCCGACCGCCACTCATAAGGAAGACAATCAATAAATAAATCATGCTCCGACTTCTTCACATAACGGTTCACCACGTGCATGCTACGGGAATCACAAACTTTAACACAAGTATCTCTCGAATTCGCAACTACTCAACTAGCACGACTCTAATATCACCATCTTCATATGTCAAAACAATCATCAAGTATCAAAATTCTCATAGTATTAAATGCACTTTTTATGATAGTTTTTATTATACCCATCTTGGATGCCTATTATATTAGGACTAATTTTATAGCCAAAGAAAATTACCAAGCTGTTCTAAAGGACTCTAAAAATTATATAAGTGAAGAATGAGAGATCGATAATTTCTATAAAATAAAACCACCACCGTGCTCTTAAAGATATAACTGAAGCACATAGAGCAAAATTATCTAGCTCAAAAGATATAAGTGAAGCACATAGAGTATTCTAATAAATTCCGATTCATGTGTGTCTCTCCAAAAAGTGTGTACAACAAGTATGATTGTGGTAAACTAAAAATCAAAGACTCAAATCATACAAGACGCTCCAAGCAAAACACATATCATGTGGTGAATAAAAATATAGCATCAAGTGAAGTTACCGATGGACGAAGACGAAAGAGGGGATGCCTTCCGGGGCATCCCCAAGATTAGGCTCTTGGTTGTCCTTGAATATTACCTTGGGGTGCCTTGGGCATACCCAATCTTAGGCTCTTGCCACTCCTTATTCCAAAATCCATCAAATCTTTACCCAAAACTTGAAAACTTCACAACACAAAACTCAACAGAAAATCTCATGAGCTCCGTTAGTATAAGAAAACAAACCACCAGTTCAAGGTAGTGTAATGAACTCATTATTTATTTATATTGGTATTAAACCTAATGTATTACAACTTCTCTATGGTTCATACCCCCCGAAACTATCCATAGATTCATCAAAATAAGCAAACAACACACGAAAAACAGAATCTGTCAAAAACAGAACAGTCTGTAGTAATTTGTAGGTTTAGAATACTTATCTAACCCCAAAAATTCTGAAATAAATTTCTGGACGTGAGGAATTTGTCTATTAATCATCTGCAAAAGGAATCAACCTAATCGCACTCTCCAGTAAAACATTGCAGCAAATCTAGTGAGCGCTAAAGTTTCTGTTTTTTACAGCAAGATCACATAAACTTCTCCCAAGTCTTCCCAAAGGTTCTACTTGGCACAAACACTAATTAAAAGCATAAAACCACATCTAAACAGAATCTATGCGAATTATTTATTACTAAACAGAACCAAAAAGCAATAAACAAAAATAAAATTGGGTTGCCTCCCAACAAGCGATATCGTTTAACGCCCCTAGCTAGGCATAAAAACAAGAATAGATCTAGGTGTTGTCATCTTTGGTATGCAATCCATAAGTGGCTCTCATAATAGATTCATAAGGTAATTTAATTTTATTTTTAGGAAAGTGTTACATGCCTTTCCTTAATGGAAATTTGAATCTAATGTTTCCTTCTTTCATATCAATAATTGCACCAATCGTTCTAAGGAAAGGTCTGCCAAGAATAATAGGACATGAAGGATTGCAATCTATTTCAAGAACAATGAAATCTACAGGCACATAATTCCTATTTGCAACAATAAGAACATCATTAATCCTTCCCATAGGTTTCTTAATAGTGGAATCCACGAGGTGCAAATTTAAAGAACAATCATCAAATTCATGGAAACCTAACACATCACACAAAGTTTTTGGAATCGTGGAAACACTAGCACCCAAATCACATAAAGCAAAGCATTCATGATCTATAATTTTAATTTTAATAGTAGGTTCCCACTCATCATAAAGTTCTCTAGGGATAGAAACTTCTAATTCAAGCTTTTCTTCATAAGATTTCATTAAGGCATCAACGATATGTTTGGTAAAAGCTTTATTTTGATCATAAGCATGAGGAGAATGTAGCACGGATTGCAACAAGGAAATACAATCTATAAAAGAGAAATTATCATAATTAAATTCCTTGAAATCCAAAATAGTGGGTTTATTGATATGTAAAGTTTTGACCTCTTCAATCCCACTTTTACCAATTTTTGCATCAAGATCTAAAAACTCCGAATCATTGGGATGCCTTTTAGCTAAAGTTGACTCATCTCCAATACCATCATTATCAAGATTCATATTGCAAAACAAAGATTTAATAGGATACACATCTATCACTTTTATATCTTCATCCTTATTATCGTGAAAACTAGAAGAACACGCTTTGATAAAGCAATCCTTTTTAGCACGCATCCTAGCGGTTCTTTCTTTGCACTCATCAATGGAAATTCTCATGGCTTTGAGAGACTCATTGATATCATGCTTAGGTGGAATAGATCTAAGTTTCAAAGAATCAACATCAAGAGAAATTCTACCCACGTTCCTAGCCAACTCATCAATCTTAGGCATTTTTTCTTCAAGCAAAGCATTGAAATTCTTTTGTGAAATCATAAATTCTTTAACACTAGTCTCAAAATTAGAGGGCATCTTATTAAAATTTCCATAAGAATTGTTGTAGGAATTGCCATAATTATTAGAGGAATTACTAGGAAACAGCCTAGGATTGAAGTTTCCTCTATAAGCGTTGTTACCAAAATTGTTACTACCAACAAAATCCACATCCATAGATTCATTATTATTCTCAATCAAAGTAGACAAAGGCATATCATTAGGATCATAAGAAACACTCTTATTAGCACACAATTTCATAAGTTCATCCATCTTTCCAGTCAAAACATTAATTGTTTCTATAGCATGAACCTTTTTACTAGTAGATCTTTCAGTGTGCCATTGAGAATAATTAACCACAATATTATCTAGGAGTTTAGTAGCTTCTCCTAAAGTGATTTCCATAAAAGTGCCTCCCGCGTCCAAATCTAAAAGATTTCTAGAAGCAAAATTCAATCCGGCATAAAAAATTTGTATGATCATCCATAATTTTAATCCATGAGTAGGGCAATTACGTATCATTAATTTCATCCTCTCCCAAGCTTGTGCAACATGCTCATGATCAAGTTGCTTAAAATTCATGATATCGTTTCTAAGAGAGATGATCTTAGCAGGAGGAAAATACTTAGAGATAAAAGTATCCTTGAACTTATTCCATGAATCAATACTATTTTTAGGCAAAGATGAAAACCAAGTTTTAGCACGATCTCTAAGTGAAAATGGAAATAGCTTCAATTTAAAAATATCGTTACCCACATCTTTCTTCTTTTGCATATCACATAAATCAAGAAAGCTATTTAGATGGGTAGCTGTATCTTCACTAGGAAGGCCAGAAAACGGATCTTTCATGACAAGATTCAGCAAAGCAGTATTAATTTCACAAGATTTAGCATGGGTAAGAGGAGCAATCGGAGTGCTAATAAAATCATTATTTTTGGTATTGGAGAAGTCACACAATTTAGTATTATCTTGAGCCATCGTGACAAACAATCAATCCAACACACCAGCAAACAAGAAGCAAGCAAAAAGAGACGAGCGAAAAAAAGGCGGACGAAAAAGAAGGCGAATAAAATGGCAAGGGTGAAGTGGGGGAGAGGAAAACGAGAGGCAAATGGCAAATAATGTAATGCGAGGGATAATAGTTTGTGATGGGTATTTGGTATGTCTTGACTTGTGCGTAGATCTCCTTGGCAAAGGCGCCAGAAATGGATAGTTGCTGGGAGATCAAATCTTGACTTGACTTGGTCCAACCTCCCCGGCAACTGCGCCAGAAATCCTTCTTGCTACCTCTTGAGCTTGCCTTGGTTTTCCCTTGAAGAGGAAAGGGTGATGCAGCACAGTAGCGTAAGTATTTCCCTCAGTTTTTGAGAACCAAGGTATCAATCCAGTAGGAGACTACACGCAAGTCCCTCGTACCTGCACAAACAAACAAGAACCTCACAACCAACGCGATAAAGGGGTTGTCAATCCCTTCACGGTCACTTACGAAAGTGACATATGCTAATATTTTTGGTATTTTTGTTGTATAGATTGGAAAATAAAGATTGCAAAAATAGAAATAGCAAGTTGATAGGAAAATAATATGATGGAAGATAGACCCAGGGGCCATAGGTTTCACTAGTGGCTTCTCTCAAGATAGCAAAATCTACGGTGGGTGAACAAATTACTGTCGAGCAATTGATAGAAAAAGCATAGTTATGAGAATATCTAGGCATGATCATGTATATAGGCATCACGTCCGCGACAAGTAGACCGAAACGATTCTGCATCTACTACTATTACTCCACACATCGACCGCTATCCAGCATGCATCTAGAGTATTAAGTTCATAAGAACAAAGTAACGCATTAGGCAAGATGACATGATGTAGAGGGATAAACTCAAGCAATATGATATAAACCCCATCTTTTTATCCTCGATGGCAAAAATACAATACCTGCCTTGCTGCCCCTGCTGTCACTGGGAAAGGACACCGCAAGATTGAACCCAAAGCTAAGCACTTCTCCCATTACAAGAAAGATCAATCTAGTAGGCCAAACCAAACTGATAATTCAAAGAGACTTGCAAAGATATTTAAATCATGCATAAAAGATTTCAGAGAAGAATCAAATATTGTTCATATATAATCTTGATCATAAACTCACAATTCATCGGATCTCGACAAACACACCGCAAAAAGAATTACATCAAATAGATCTCCAAGAGAATCGAGGAGAACTTTGTATTGAGATCCAAAGAGAGAGAAGAAGCCATCTAGCTAATAACTATGGACCCGAAGGTCTGTGGTAAACTACTCACACATCCTCGAAGAGGCTATGGTGTTGATGTAGAAGCCCTCCGTGATCGATTCCCACTCGGGTAGAGCGCCGGAAAAGGCCCCAAGATGGGATCTCATGGGTACAGAAGGTTGCGGTGGTGGAAATAGGGTTTCGTGGTGCTCTTGGATGTTTTTGGGGTATATGGGTGTATATAGGAGGAAGAAGTACGTCGGTCGAGCTGCGAGCGAGGGTGGGGGCGTGCCTACCCCCCTGGGCGCGCCTCCCAGCCTCGTGGCCTCCTCGCATCTTTCTTGACGTCCACTCCAAGTCTCATGGATCACGTTTGTTCCGAAAATAACTCTCCCAAAGGTTTCATTCCGTTTGGATTCCGTTTGATATTCCTTTTCTGCGAAACACTGAAATAGGCAATAAACAACAATTTGCACTGGGCCTTTGGTTAGTAGGTTAGTCCGAAAAATAATATAAAAAGGTATATTAACGCTCATTAAACATCCAAAACAGATAATATAATAGCATGGAACAATCAAAAATTATAGGTACGTTGGAGACGTATCAGCCACTCATAAGGAAGACAATCAAAAAATAAATCATGCTCCGACTTCATCACATAACGGTTCACCATACGTGCATGCTACGGGAATCACAAACTTTAACACAAGTATCTCTCAAATTCACAACTACTCAACTAGCATGACTCTAATATCACCATCTTCATATCTCAAAATAATCATAAAGAATCAAACTTCTCATAGTATTCAATGCACTTTTATATGAAAGTTTTTTATTATACCCATCTTGGATGCCCATCATATTAAGACTAATTTTATAGCCAAAGCAAATTACCATGCTGTTCTAAAGGACTCTAAAATAATATAAGTGAAGCATGAGAGATCAATAATTTCTATAAAATAGAACCACCATCGTGCTCTAAAAAGGTATAAGTGAAGCACTGGAGCAAAATTTATCTAGCTCAAAAGATATAAGTGAAGCACATAGAGTATTCTAATAAATTCTGATTCATGCATGTCTCTCCAAAAGGTGTGTACAGAAAGGATGATTGTGGTAAACTAAAAATCAAAGACTCAAATCATACAAGACACTCCAAGCAAAACACATATCATGTGGTGAATAAAAATATAGCCTCAAGTAAAGTTACCGATAGACAAAGACGAATGAGGGGATGCCTTCCGGGGCATACCCAAGCTTAGACTTTTGGTTGTCCTTGAATTTTACCTTGGTGTTCCTTGGGGATCCCAAAGCTTAGTCTCTTGCCACTCCTTGTTCCAAAATCCATCAAATATTTACCCAAAAACTTGAAAACTTCACAACACAAAACTCAACAGGAAATATCATGAGCTCCGTTAGTATAAGAAAACAAACCACCACTTTAAGGTACTATAATGAACACATTCTTTATTTATATTGGTGTTAAACCTACTGTATTACAACTTCTCTATGGTTCATACCCCCCGACACTAGCCATAGATTCATCAAAATAAGTAAACAACACACGAAAAACAGAATCTGTCAAAAACAGAACAGTGTGTAGCAATCTGTAGGTTCCGAATACTTATGTAACTCCAAAAATCCTTAGAAATTAGGACGTCCTAAATAATTTGTATATTGATCTACTGCAGTTGGAATTGGTATTTTATCGCTCTCTGGTAAAGAATAAAAATTATTCTCGTGAGCGCATACTTTCTGTTTCTTTTCTGCAAGATCAAATAACAATCATCCAAGAAGATCCTAAAGGATTTACTTGGCACAAACACTAATCAAAACATTAAAAACGAAATCATAATAGAGGATATATGAATTATATATTACTAAATAGGAACAAAAAGCAAGGAACAAAAATAAAATTGGGTTGCCTCCCAACAAGCGCTATCGTTTAACGCCCCTAGCTAGGCATAAAAACAAGAGTAGATCTAGGTATTGCCATGATAATGATAAGGCAAATCACGAAAACTCATCACATACTCCCTACGTTCAGCAGCAAGTTTTCTTTGTGGCAAAAAAAAGTAATCAAAAGGGCTAAATTTAATGAGACAAAAGTCCCCAAGATCAAGCTCGGGAGATATTGGTTCCTCCATTGGCCCCTCATATTGCACAACCAATTCTTCATTATAAGCATTCTTTTGGCAAAAAAGTCATGAGCCTTTATTCAAGGGAAAAACCTAACCCATTGTTCTGGATAGAAAAATTATCATTAAGTTCAGAAATCCTGTCAACTAGAACATCGGTAGGAACCTTTTTTCTAAGGTTTTCATTAAAAGCAACATGATCTAAAGATCGTAAGCGCATTATGTCTTCTTGATAAAAAAGGATTGCTTCTATGGGAGGACGGCCATCATCCACCCTATAATGCACAAAACTTTCATTGGCCTCTTTTATTATAAATTTGAACTCTTGAGCTAAAAGATGGTAGCTGCTCGCTTAACAGAAGAATGCTCAATATTAGAAAATTCTAGAAAGATCCTTTGTATGCAAGGATGCGTGTGGATAAATTGTCTTTCAAGTTCAACCACGAGCAAAGATATAGCATCCGCAAGACTACTGGTTTATGAAGAATAGACCCGCTCATGGTGGGCAAAGCACCGACGCAAGTAAAGAAATCTTGAATAACTCCTTTTCCAATAATATTACCACTACCCATCCGAAACTTTTTAGTGTGTAAAATAGTAGGTTCTTCATGAGGATAATCAAAAGCATCAACTTTTCCCCCATCGTTACTACTATCCTTTTCAATGATAACCTCCCCAGTTTCAGACATGATGGCAAAAAAACGTACTAGGAACGAACACACAAAAGGCAAGCGGAAAGAGACGAACGGAAAAGGGCGAATAAAATGGCAAAGGTGAAGTGGGGAGAGGAAAACGAGAGGCAAATGGCAAATAATGTAATGCGAGGGATAAGAGTTTGTGATGGGTACTTGGTATGTCTTGACTTGGCATAGATCTCCCCAGCAACGGCGCCAAAAATCCTTCTTCCTACCTCTTGAGCATGCGTTGGTTTTCCCTTGAAGAGGAAAGGGTGATGCAGCAAAGTAGCGTAAGTATTTCGCTCAGTTTTTGAGAACCAAGGTATTAATCCAGTAGGAGACTACACGCAAATCGCCTAGTACCTGCACAAACAATCAAGAATCTTGCAACCAACGCGATAAAGGGGTTCTCAATCCCTTCACGGCCACTTGCAAAAGTAAGATCTGATAAAGATAATAGGATAAATATTTTTGGTATTTTTGCTGTATAGATTGGAAAATAAAGATTGGAAAATAAATGGCGACCAAAATTGGCAAGTTGACGGGAAACTAATATGATGTAAAATATAACCGGGGGCCATAGGTTTCACTAGTGGCTTCTCTCAAGACATCATATATTACGGTGGGTGGACAAATCACTGCCGAGCAATTGATAGAAAAGCGCATAGTTATGAGCACAGGCGGAGGACGCGGTAGGGCGAGGTCGGGCGCCCACCCTACCTTGATTTTTGGAAAAAAAATTTTACTAGATATAGGTATACGTATATCAGTCGATCGCAATAGGTCGAATCGATCAATAAAACTCCCGTGAAACGATTTACCGGGCCGCGTCCTTGGTTGGGCCGTCACAGGCTCATAGTGTATCGGGCTGGCTTCTCTTGATCCTCCCATCTCGGTCCACTCAGCCACGCGCCCACGCACGCAAAACACTCCAGAGGACCAGAACCCTCGCTCGAAGCCTCGAACAGATACAGGGAGTGCATGACGGCGGCGTGAACCCTAGCACGGGACGACGGCGGGGCGAGGGCAGTGGCCAGCAGGAGCTTGGCGGCTCATCGTGCGGGGGCGAGGGCGGCGTTCAGCGGGACTGCGGCCTGCAGGAGTGCGCCGGGGGTGGCGGGGTGGCGGCCAGCAGGAGCCCAAGCACGCGTGGGAACGGTCGGGGGCGCTTTCCCGATGGCTACCAGAGCTCGCCGTTCCTGGCGGGCAGTAGGAGCTCGCTGCTCGCGTGACAATTTGATTTTGACGGGCAGAAGGAGAAGATGGACATGAACAAGAAGGGGAAAGTGCCGGCAAAGTCAAAGGGCATTGGTAAATTTCCTGAATTTTAGTATCATTTTGAGATAATGGTTTGATATACAATGATGTGGCAGTGATTAGTTGCATTTTATAGAATGTCATGATATTGTAAGCCTAGCTAAAAAGATGATTGAACTTGAAAGATACATCATGTTTCCTACCGTTTATCGCCTCATTGAGTTGGCATTGCTACTACTAGTAGTGATGGCAACGGTTGAAAGGGCTTTTTCAGCAATGAAAATCATCAAGACCGTGTTGCGGAGCAAGATGTCCGGTGGCTGGCTTAATGACTTGATGGTGTATTAGTGAGGGATATTCAAAAGTCTTGATATTGTTAAAATTAAGGAAGCTTTTCAAAAGAAGGGTAGGGCACTACCATTTGCCCGGGTCTTCTACACGCTATTAAAGCTTACTTATCGGTATGTTTTAGGTTGTGCTTCTATTTAAAATATGTTCGCATTTTCATTGTACTTGACTATTTTGTTTAGGATCATATGAAAAGATTGACGTGTTGTTGGTTCGTATTATTTATGTTGGTTTTGCATAAAAAATCGTTGCTTAAGAGTTCGCCCCACCCCAAAAAAGTTTCGTCCTCCGCCACTGGTTATGAGAATATCTAGGCATGATCATAAACATAGGCATCGTGTCCGTATCAAGTAGATCGTAACGATTCTGCATCTACTACTATTACTCCACACATCGACCGCTATCCAGCATGCATCTAGAGTATTAAGTTCATAAGAACAGAGTAACGCATTAGGCAAGATGACATGATGTAGAGGGATAAACTCAAGCAATATGATATAAACCCCATCTTTTTATCCTCGATGGCAACAATAAAATACGTGTCGGTTCCCTATTTGTCACTGGGATCGAGCACTGCAAGATTGAACCCAAAGCTAAGCACTTCTCCCATTGCAAGAAAGATCAACCTAGTAGGCCAAACTAAACCGAAAATTCGAAGAGACTTGCAAAGATATCAAATCATGCATATGTCGGGACCCCAATTCTAAGTCACACCGATCTAGCATGTAACACCTCATATCACTTTACGGCCTCACACACGGTATTCCCACGGGTGTCGCCTTACCATGGCCCGGGACCGTTTGCGCCTTTTGGCTCACGTATATGATAGTATCGCTAGCATCTATATGACAAAGAACCTGGGCCGACATGACTAGTCGTGAACCCAAAGTGGCACTAACTTACGGGGAAAGGCATACATGAATCAACATCGAGCATGTCAATCAGCAGCGTGCGAATCCGGGCCGTAGCACTGGGCTAACAGGACTCCGGTGAACCGGGCTGTAGCAGGCTAGGCAGGACTCCGGATGTCACTGCGTGATATTTCCCCGAAGGGACAGACACAGGAATGAAGTGAATCACATGCCGTCCAGTCTAAGTGTTCCAGAGCAGTAGTGCTGGGCTAGCAGGACTCCGGTGAACCGGGCTGTAGCAGACTACCATGGCTCAATGGAAGCACTAGACTACATTTCCCCATAAGAGAGGCTACCAAGGATAAACAACTAGGTTGTCGGATCCCACACATAGCAATACACGTCACACGTACGCATAACAAGCAAGTATGTGCTGTTCAACATGGCATCACAACATAACGCAAACTCATATAGAATAAGGCCTAGAAGAGCCACATAGCATTAAATACAAACAGGGGTCACATGACCCATCATTCAGAGCATACAAGCAACGGAAGCATTACATGTTTGAGTACAGACAACTACAAAAGAAAAAGGCTGAGAAGCCTGACTATCTACAAGTCCCTCCCAAGGGTACAAGATCA
Source organism: Triticum urartu (assembly GCF_003073215.2). NCBI lineage: Eukaryota > Viridiplantae > Streptophyta > Magnoliopsida > Poales > Poaceae > Triticum > Triticum urartu. The sequence goes on from NC_053028.1 coordinate 471,590,519, forward strand.
TAGCTGAGGTAACAAGCTACTCGTCGAAGTCCAAGCGGTACTACTAGTGAGACAGATGTCTCACCTGCAAAACATAAATAAAGCAAACGTGAGTACAAAGGTACGCAGCAAGACTTACATCAGATCCTATCATACATGCATTTGTATCAAGAAGGTAATGTGGGGTTTAGTTGCAGCAAGCCAGCTTTGACTCAGTGGCTATCCTGTTCTACGACAACGAGAAACTTCTTTGAGATGAGGCAGCGCACACGAGTCCACTAATCACCACATCAATACACTACTATGGATTCATCCCCGTCTCCTTACGAGAAGGCCATCCATAGCACTCACACTTGTCTTGAGCATTTTAGAGTATCCACTTTAAGTTGTCTATGTACCACGTAAGGATCCAAGAAGTCCATAACCAAGGAAACGGCTATTCGAATAGATCATGATAACCCTGCAGGGGTGTACTTCTTCACACACGCTCTCACCACTTATCACCATATACACGTCATGTATCTCGGCAACCTTCAAGCGGAAGCTTGGCGAGGGTGTCGGCCACGACCTAACTAACCACACAAGACTCTAGTACAGGTTTATCGCCTATTCAGGTTCCATCCGCAAGGAGATCCGGCCGGGGTTTCGCTCACGGCCCCAAACGATGTGTACATGGTTCCCGAGCCCAACATCCGGGTGCCACTCGGTACACCGGGCCACATGTGCCTAGTCTGTCCCAAGTCCACCCTGTCGGGTGCCACTTGGTAGAAAAATAGCACTACCTACAAACATCAGAAACTATTTGCAACTCCTGGACAGAGATCAAGGCGGTTAATAAGTCGAGAGAGCTTGGAGCGCCCGGAGCCCAATGTGTGGTAGTAGCTAGTCATTGGACAACTTACACAAAACTCAGTTCTTAAGGACGGTCCCAATGAGACAACCCACCATGTACTCCTACATGGCCTCTCACCGCTACCTTTACCAAATCGTGTTCACACACTTAACTCTCAGCACCAGAACATATCGTAACACTCCAATTCATTCCCGATGAATCAGACCTGACAAACTCTAAGCAATAGCAGGCAAAGCATGGTAGGAACACAACATGGCTCAATCAACTCCTACACATGCTAGTGGGTTTTAACTATTTACTGTGGCAATGACAGGTCATGCAGAGGAATGGGTTCAACTACCGCAGCATAAAGTAGTAGTTGAATCATTGTCGTCCTAATGCAATAAATGAGAGCAAGAGCGAGAGAGTAGGATTGTATCAGAATGAACAAGGGGGGTTTCTTGCCTGGTAGATCAACAGGGGGGCACTGCTCCACTGATAGGTACTCTGGATCGGTCTCCGGAGCAGGACCTATCGAGAAGGAACGGTGTCGGAAATCAATACACAATCATATGCAACAATATGATGCATGAACATGGCATGAAGATGTGATGTTGTTTGAGATAATGCAACTAGCATTCATTTGGTTGAGGTCCATTTGAACCAAAGGTTCAAATGCAACTCCAAAATAAGCTCTTATAAATGCCATTCATGTTTTCATATATACAGCATGTATAGGTTGGTTTGTCATGCATGAAAATGGTACAGATGGATAGATTGAATTTTTCTGATAATTTTTCATATATAAATTATTTCAATCTGAGCTACGGTTGAATTTATATGAATTTTTGAAGTTTTGGCTAATTTCTGGAATTTCTGAATTATTTTAAATCCAGAAAATCCTTTACTGCGTCAGCACGGCTTCATGCCTGCGTCAGCAGGTCAACAGCGCTGACCAGGTCAAACCTGACGTGTGGGGTCCACACGTCAGTGACACGGTTAGTTAACAGGGGGTTATAACTAATCTAATTAATAGATTAGGGCGTCGGGGCCCACTGTCGGTGTCACAGAGGGGGGTTAATTAGCGGGGTTGACCCGGTTTTGACCGGCGATTAGTCGCCGACGAGGGCGAACGCGGCGGAGGGACTCGGGATCGCCGTTCCGGCGACCAAATGGATGGCGGAAACCACATAGGCGAAGCCCGCGCTCGTCCGCACTGATCGGAGCAAGTGGGAGAGGCGGGGGCGGCCGGAGCTCGCCGGAGCGGAGCTTGCGGCTGCGACCGGAGTTCGGCTTCGAGCAGGAGCGGGCTGCAGGGCACGGGGAGGCCACCCGAGGAGCTCTGCGGCACCCTCATGGCACCAGGAGCACGATGGGGTGCTCGGTTTGGGCGGAGGCGGGCCGAGACGATGACAGCGACATGGACGGCGGCGAAGCGCTACGGCCATGGCGGGGAACGATGCTACAGCGCGCGAGCAACTAAGAGGAGAGGGGGGAATGGTGACGGGGCTCACCGCGGATCCGATGGAGGCGTCAGACAGCTCGGGGGAGGTCCAACGGCGACGAATTTGACGGCGGCGATCTGCGGCATCAATGAGGAAGACAACGTCGAGGGCAGCTCTATAGGGCGTCCCGGCTTGCGTGAGTCGTCGGAGAGGTCGAGGAGGACAACGCGGAGCTAACGGGCTTGTCAGAGAGGCGAGGCAGTGACGGTGGCCACGGAAACGGCGAGCAGTGGCGACGGAGCCGTTCGGGGAGGGTGAGAGAGAGAGGTCCAGGGGAGGGGATGAGCATGGGGGAGAGTGGGAGAGGGTCAAGGGGAGTGCGTGTCGCCCTCGGGTGCCTCCAGCGGCGAGTAGGGAAGCAGGAGGTGGCCGACGTGTGCTCGCGCGCGGCGGCCACGCGCGCGTTGTCCTTCTGTCAAAGGAGGAAGAAGACCGGGGAGCCCCTGGTGGGCCGGGCCACTTCTGCCAGGTAAGGCCCAGGTGAGGTGCACGGGTAAGTTTCTCCCTTTTTTCTATTTTGTTTTTGTTTTCTATTTTCTGTCATTTGTTTTGACTTAGTAATAATACTAAACCATTTTATTTAATTCTGTCAAATTTTGCAGGGACCTAAGGGATTAATCCAAAGCCCCTCACCAAAATTCAGAATTTTTGGACATATATTATATATATAGAAAATATATATCGAAAGCAAATAATTACTGGATTAATTCCAAATGCCCAAAATAAATACTTATGAGCTCTTAAAAATATTGATTTGATTTTTATCTCTGTCCAATATTTTCAGAGAGCAACATGAGCATTTTCTTGGACCCTTTTGGAGCAATTTTTACTTGGGTCATTTCAGAAATGATTCTGAGGGTTTCACAAATCCCCATTTCTAATTTAAATGGAATTTAAACATGATGCAAACATGAAGGCTAGCCGAGATCATACCAGAACTAGGGATGTGACAGCATATGAGAATTCAGAGAAGAATCAAATATTGTTCATAGATAATCTTGATCATAAACCCACAATTCATCGAATCTCGGCAAACACACCGCACAAAATATTACATCGAATAGATCTCCAAGAACATCAAGGAGAACTTTGTATCAAGAACCAAAGAGAGAGAAGAAGCCATCTAGCTAATAACTATGGACCCGAAGGTCTGTGGTAAACTACTCACACATCATCGGAGAGGCTATGGTGTTATGATGTAGAAGCCCTCCGTGATCAAATCCCCCTCCGGCAGATCACCGGAAAGGCCCAAGATGGGATCTCACGGGTACAGTAGGTTGCGGCGGTGGAAAAGTGGTTTCATGGCTCCCCTGGATGTTTCCAGGGTATAAGATATATATAGGCGAAAGAAGTAGGTCGGTGGAGCTCCATGGGGCCCACGAGGGTGGGGGCGCGCCTACCCCCTGGGCGTGCCTCCCTACCTCATGGCCGCCTTGTTGCTTCCTTGACCTCCACTCCAAGTCTCCTGGATTGCGTTTTTTCCAAAAAAGATCCTCGCGAAGGTTTCGTTCTGTTTGGATTCCGTTTGATATTCCTTTTTTGTGAAACACTGAAATAGGCAAAAAAAAACAACAATTTGCACTGGGCCTCCGGTTTATAAGTTAGTCCCAAAAATAATATAAAAGTGCATATTAAAGCCCATTAAACATCCAAAACAGATAATATAGTAGCATGGAACAATCAAAAAATATATATACGTTGGAGACGTATCACTCACTTTCTTGTAAATACAGGCTTCTCCAAAAGTCTGTATAAAACCATATGCTTTGATCACACAATCAAAGCATATATTCCAACTCCGAGAGGCTTGCACCAGTCCATAAATGGATCACTAGAGCTTGCACACTTTGTTAGCGCCTTTTGGATCGACAAAACCTTCTGGTTGCATCATATACAACTCTTCTTTAAGATATCCATTAAGGAATGCAGTTTTCACATCCATTTGCCAAATTTCATAATCATTAAATGCGACAATTGCTAACATGATTCAGACGGACTTAAGCATCGCTACGGGTGAGAAAGTCTCATTGTAGTCAACTCCTTGAACTTGTCGAAAACCATTTGCAACAAGTCGAGCTTTGTAGACAGTAACATTACCGTCAGCGTCAGTCTTTTTCTTGAAGATCCATTTATTCTCTATGGCCTGCCAATCATCGGGCAAGTCAAACAAAATCCATACTTTGTTCTCATACATGGATCCTGATAACCCACAAGTATAGGGGATCGCAACAGTTTTCGAGGGTAGAGTATTCAACCCAAATTTATTGATTCGACACAAGGGGAGCCAAAGAATATTCTCAAGTATTAGCAGCTGAGTTGTCAATTCAACCACACCTGGAAACTTAATATCTGCAGCAAAGTATTTAGTAGCAAAATAATATGATAGTAGTGGTAATGGTAGCAAAAGGTAATGATAGCAAAAGTAATGTTTTTGGTATTTTGTAGTGATGATAGAAATAGCAACAGAAAAGTAAATAAGTGAAGAACAATATATGGAAATCTCGTAGGCAATGGATCGGTGATAGAGAATTATGCCGGATGTGGTTCATCATGTAACAGTCATAACCTAGGGTGACACAGAACTAGCTCCTATTCATCAATGTAATGTAGGCATGTATTCCGAATATAGCCATACGTGCTTATGGAAAAGAACTTGCATGACATCTTTTGTCCTACCCTCCCGTGGCAGCGGGGTCCTAGCGGAAACTAAGGGATATTAAGGCCTCCTTTTAATAGAGTACCGGACCAAAGCATTAACACATAGTGAATACCTGAACTCCTCAAACTACGGTCATCACCGGGAGTGGTCCCGATTATTGTCACTTCGGGGTTGCCGGATCATAACACATAGTAGGTGACTATAGACTTGCAAGATAGGATCATGAACTCTCATATATTGATGAAAACATAATAGGTTCAGATCTGAAATCATGGCACTCGGGCCCTAGTTACAAGCATTAAGCATAGAAAAGTCATAGCAACATCAATCTCAGAACATAGTGGATACTAGGGATCAAACCCTAACAAAACTAACTCGATTACATGATAAAGCTCATCCAACCCATCACCATCCAGCAAGCCTATGATGGAATTACTCACGCACGGCAGTGAGCATCATGAAATTGGTGATGGAAGAAGGTTGATGATGACGATGGCGACGGATTCCCCTCTCCGGAGCCCCGAACGGACTCCAGATCAGCCCTCCCGAGAGGTTTTAGGGCTTGGCAGCGGCTCCGTATCATAAAACGCGATGATTCCTTCTCTCTGATTTTTTCTCCCCGAAAGCAAATATATAGAGTTGGAGTTGAGGTCGGAGGAGCTCCAGGGGGCCCACGAGGTAGGGGGCACGCTGGGCGCGCCCCCCACCCTCGTGGCTAGGGTGTGGCCCCCCTGGTCTTCATCTTTTGCAAGGATTTTTTATTATTTCCAAATAGACGTTCCGTGAAGTTTCAGGTCATTCCGAAAACTTTTGTTTCTGAACATAAATAACACCATGGCAATTCTACTGAAAACAGCGTCAGTCCGGGTTAGTTCCATTCAAATCATGCAAGTTAGAGTCCAAAACAAGGGCAAAAGTGTTTGGAAAAGTAGATACGACAGAGACGTATCGATCCCATCTCAGATTTCATGGCCTCAAGCCATTTTGCGGAATCTGGGCTCATCATTGCTTCCAGATAGTTCATAGGTTCGTCATGGTCAAGTAACATGACTTTCAGAACGGGATTACCGTACCACTCTAGTGTGGATCTTACTCTCGTTGACCTATGAGGTTCGGTAGTAACTTGATCAGAAGTTTCACGATCATCATCATTAGCTTCCTCACTTACTGGTAGGAATCACTGGAACTGATTTCAGTGATGAACTACTTTCCAATAAGGGAGTAGGTACAATTACCTCGTCAAGTTCTACTTTCCTCCCACTCACTTCTTTCGAGAGAAACTCCTTCTCTAGAAAGGATCCATTCTTAGCAACGAATATCTTGCCTTCGGATCTGTGATAGAAGGTGTACCCAGCAGTCTCCTTTGGGTATCCTATGAAGACACATTTCTCCGATTTGGGTTCGAGCTTATTAGGTTGAAGCTTTTTCACATAAGCATCGCATCCCCAAACTTTAAGAAACGACAACTTGGGTTTGTTGCCAAACCATACTTCATAAGGTGGCGTCTCAACGGATTTTGATGGTGCCCTATTTAACATGAATGCAGCTGTCTCTAAAGCATAACCCCAAAATGATAGAGGTAAATCAGTGAGAGACATCATAGATTGCACAATATCTAATAAAGTGCGGTTACGATGTTCGGACACACCACTACATTGTGGTGTTCCGGGTGGCATGAGTTGCAAAACTATTCCGCATTGTTTCAAATGAAGACCAAACTCATAACTCAAATATTCACCTCCACGATCAGATAGTAGAAACTTAATTTTCTTGTTACAATGATTTTCCACTTCACTCTGAAATTCTTTGAACTTTTCAAATGTTTCAGACTTATGTTTCATCAAGTAGATATACCCATATCTGCTCAAATCATCTGTGAAGGTAAGAAAATAACGATACCCGCCGCGAGCATCAACACTCATCAGACCGCATACATCAGTATATATTATTTCCAATAAGTCTGTTGCTCGCTCCATTGTTCCGGAGAATGGAGTCTTAGTCATCTTGCCCATGAGGCATGGTTCGCAAGCATCAAGTGATTCATAATCAAGTGATTCCAAAAGCCCATCGGCATGGAGTTTCTTCATGCGCTTTACACCAATATGACCTAAACGGTAGTGCCACAAATAAGTTGCATTATCATTATTAAACTTATATCTTTTGGCTTCTATACTATGAATATGTGTATCACTACTACCAAGATTTAGTAAAAACAGACCACTCATCAAGGGTGCATGACCATATAAGAAATTATTCATATAAATAGAACAGACATTATTCTCTGATTTAAATGAATAACCGTCTCGCATCAAACAAGATCCAAATATAATGTTCATGCTCAACGCTGGCACCAAGTAACAATTATTTAGGTCTAAAACTAATCCCGAAGGTAGATGTAGAGGTAGCATGCCGACGACGATCACATCGACTTTGGATCCATTTCCACACGCATCGTCACCTTGTCCTTAGCCAATCTTCGCTTAATCCGTAGCCCCTGTTTCAAGTTGCAAATATTAGCAACAAAACTAGTATCAAATACCCATGCTCTACTGCGAGCATTAGTAAGGTACACATCAATAACATGTATATCAAATATACCTTTCACTTTGCCATACTTCTTCTTCGCCAAATACTTGGTGCAGTTCCGCTTCTAGTGACCAGTCCCTTTGTAGTAGAAGCACTCAGTCTTAGGCTTAGGTCCAGACTTGGGCTTCTTCACTTGAGCAGCAACTTGCTTGTTGTTCTTCTTGAAGTTCCCCTTCTTCCCTTTACCCTTTTTCTTGAAACTGGTGGTCTTGTTGACCATCAACACTTTATGCTCTTTCTTGATTTCTACCTCCGCAGCCTTTAGCATTGTGAAGAGCTCGGGAATCGTCTTATCCACCCCTTGCATATTATAGTTCATCACGAAGTTGTGACACCCCGATAGTTAAGCTACAGTAAACCCTTGTTAATCATGCCATGTCATTATAATTAAAATTTTGGTAAACCTCACTTGTCTCAAACTAAGATCAAATTCATATTCAAAATAAGAAGTCAAATTATAATTTCATAAAGCAGTGAATTAAAAATGTTCAAAAGGTTGTAAATATTCACTAACAAATTAACAAACAATAAACAACATTTTGGGAATGTTTATATGCCTCTAAGATAATTAAAATAGGAACAAAGAACATTTAAATTAACCTTTTAAAAGTAAACAAATATTAATCCTTTTCAAAATGACTTGAAATTTCGTGTGCAACTCAATTGTATGACCCAATATTTATGTGCCAAATTTCAAGTTCACCAAAATTCATTTGCTACCTAAACTAAAGGCAAAGTAGAGGAGAACTAAATAAACAGAATAAAATAAAAGGGAAAATAGAAAGGAAAAGAAAGGAAAAGAAAGGAAAAGAAGACTCACTGTGCACTGGGCCTAAGTGCATAGTGCAAAGGCCCAGTGCACATCACAGCCCAGCCCACCTAAGGGGTCACCCTCTACCTCTGTTCACCCGAGGCGCGGTGGCCGCCGTTCGACCGCCCGCGGCCATGGATGTCCACGCGGCGGCCATCCGCCGCTTCCCCCATCGCCTACTAGGTCACTTCCGACCTAACTCCTAACCCTAGCGCCCCCAGTACCACACTCCCTCGCTCCCCCTCACCCTTCTCCTCCCTCACCGAGCATAGCCGCTGTCGCGCACCCCTCGGTCCCGCGCTCCCCGTCGACCCCTCGTCTCGCCCTGATGACGTAGCGCTCCGCCTTCGTCCTCCGCGTCGTCTGGTCCAATCCATTGGAGCCGGGAGCCACCGAGACGAGCCCGGCGACCTCCTCTCCCCCTACGACCATCTTCGACCCTGGCGATGATTCCGGTGACGACACGCCTCCCCAAGCCCATTTGAGAACAACTACTGGGCCCGGTAAGCAGTCGTCGTCCTTCCCCCTCTCTCCCCGCCCATTTTCGTCGCCGTAGTGGTTGCATTGGAGATGCCTGAATGCTCCACCGCGGTTCTCATCGTCGGCGAGACTCCGGTGACCAAATGGTCACGGGCATGTTTCCACTGAACTCTCCGCGTCGGGTAGGGCCCGACTAGCCTTTTTGTTTGCCCGATAGCACGCCGCATCGCCATTGCCGTTGCTCGCCCAAAACACCCCGCCGCCGGCGATGTCGTACCACTCGTCTCCGGCAACCGCAGCCCGCGAAACCACCACCAACCGACGCGTCATCGTCTTGCCGTTCTAACGCGCCCGGCCATGATCAAAATGATGCCCTGTGGGCGATTTCCGACGATGCCCGAGGACGTGCCGCCGCGAACGAGCTCGCCGACGTAATTTCGACGAGTCGCCGGCCGTCGCTGAGCTGGCCTGATGAGTGGGTCCCCTTGTGTCGCTGACGTGTGGGCCCTGTTGACCCATTGACCCGGTCAGCCGCTGACGTGGCTGGCCCCATGTCACTGACATGTGGGTCCCGGCTGATTAAACGATTTTAGTTAAATAGATAATCTACTAATTACTTAATTAATTAAATTAAATGTTAATCACTCACTGACAGTAGTTCCCACCCACTAATTAACCTGTTAAGTTAATCTAACCTCGCTGTTAAACCATAGTCACTGACTAGTGGGTCCCACTGGACCCACAGGTCAGGTTTGACTCCAGTCAGCCGTACTGTTGACTGCTGACGTCACACATACGTCATGCTGATGTCATCCCATACTATTCTGGATAATGTTGATTTAAATTAATTAAATAAATTCTAGAAAATGATTTAAAACTTTAGAAAATCATAGAAAATAAACCGTAGCTCGGATGAAAAAACTTTGTACATGAAAGATGCTCAGAACGACGAGGCGAATCCGAATACGCAGCCCGTTCGTCCGCCACACATCCCTAGCATAGCGAACACGCAACTTTCCCCCTCCGGTTCATCTGTCCGAAAACGCAAAACACCGGGGATACTTTCCCGGATGTTTCCCCCCTTCACCGGTATCACTTGTACCTACGTTAGGTCACCCATAGCACAATGTATTGTCGCATCTTGCTTTGTGTTACATTTCATTGATCTATTATTTATTGTGTTCCCCCTTCGTTACTTATTTCTGGTAGACTCCGAGACCGTTGCCGATGTCCGTGTGTTTGACTACATCGAAGATGACCCCTCCTTCTTGATAGAGCAACCAGCCAAGCCCCCCCCCCTTGATCACCAGATATCGCCTATTCTTCTCTCTACTGCTTGCATTAGAGTACTGTAGCATGTTACTTCTTTCCGTTAATCCTATTCTGTTGCATAGCCTGTCATTGTTGCTACAGTTGTTGATACCTTACCTGCAATCGTAAATGCTTAGTATAGGATGCTAGTTTATCATCGGTGGCCCTACATCCTTGTCCATCTGTCATGCTATACTATTGGGCTGTTATCACTAGGGAGGTGATCACGGGTATATACTTATATACATGATACATGATACATGTGATGACTAAAGACGGGTCGGCTCGTAGATTACCCGCGAGTGATTCACGGATTGGGGGCTGAAAGGACCTTTGTCCCGACAGCCCTCTGGGTGGATCTTTATGGCGGAGCGACAAGGAAGGTTGAGACCACCCAGGAGATAGGTGGGCCTGGCCCTGGTCGGCGTTCGTGGTTACTTCAAGATAACACGCTTAACGAGATCTTGGTATTTGATATGAGTCTGGCCACTGGCCTATACGCACTAACCAACTACGCGGGAACAGTTATGGGCACTCGACGTTGTGGTATCAGCCGAAGCCTTCGTGACGTCAGTGACTGAGTGGAGCACGCCGGGTTGGACCGCGTAACGCAACTTTCTTTGTAATGGAGGTTGCTAGGTCCGCTCACCGGCCACGTACACAACATGCAGGTGTGCAATGGGCGATGGGCCCAGACCCCTGCGCGCTTAGGATTTAGACCGGCGTGTTGACCTCTTTGTTGTGCCTAGGTAGGGCTGCGATGTGTCGATCTTCCGAGGCCGAACATGACCTAGAAAAGTGTGCCCGGCCAAGGGGGATCGAGCGTGTTGGGAAATGTGGTGCACCCCTACAGGGCAGTTTATCTATTCGAATAGCCGTGTCCCTCGGTAAAAGGACGACCCAGAGTTGTACCTTGACCTTATGACAACTAGAACCGGATACTTAATAAAATACACCCTTCCAAGTGCCAGATACAACCCGGTGATCGCTCTCTCACAGGGCGACAAGGGGAGGATCACCGGGTAGGATTATGCTATGCGATGATACTTGGTTAACTTACCATCTACTCTCTTCTTCTGCTTCAAGATGGAGGCTGCTAGAAGCGTAGTCTTCGATAGGACTAGCTATCCCCCTCTTATTCTGGCATTCTGCAGTTCAGTCCACATATACTACCCCTTTCATTGATACCAATGCATATGTAGTGTAGCTCCTTGCTTGTGAGTACTTTGGATGAGTACTCACGGATGCTTTTCTCCCTCTTTTCCCCCCTTTCTATATCCGATTGTTGCGACCAGACGTTGGAGACCAGGAGCCAGATGCCACTGTCGATGACGACTACTACTACTCGGGAGGTGCCTACTACTACATGCAGGCCGCTGACGACGACCAGGAGTAGTTTAGGAGGATCCCAGGCAGGAGGCCTGCGCCTCTTTCGATCTGTATCCCAGTTTGTGCTATCCTTCTTAAGGCAAACTTGTTTAACTTATGTCTGTACTCAGATATTGTTGCTTCCGCTGACTCGTCTATGATCGAGCTCTTGTATTCGATCCCTCGAGGCCCCTGGCTTGTAATATGATGCTTGTATGACTTATTTTTATTTGTAGAGTTGTGTTGTGATATCTTCCCGTGAGTCCCTGATCTTGATCGTACACATTTGCGTGTATGATTAGTGTACGGTCAAAACGGGGGCGTCACAAGTTGGTATCAGAGCCGACTGCCTGTAGGAGTCCCCCTTCCACACTCCTTGGCCGAAGTCGAGTCTAGACATTACAAAACTTTTTACTAACATGGTTGTGTGTCTTACGGGCCCACGTCGCCATTTTGGTGATATTAGGATCTTTTACTCCTCGATCTTTACTCCGGGACTCTAAACTCTCTTCTATTTGGGTTAAATGATTTTGCTAACTCTAACTGTAGGTTCTCTTAATTACTTCCTCCCGGAGAGCCCCTCACTCCAGAGGATTGCTTGGTGCGCCTAAGGATTTCGAAGATACTCTATGATATTATCCCGAGAACTTGTGCTCATTGCATTTGCAATTCCCTTTCACCGTCAACCCTATAGATAACTACATGCACTTGCCACTCTTACATTAGTCCTCAGTTGCTCTTATTATTACGAGATACCTCAAAATACTCGTTGTTGTTCCGAGAATCCTTGTGCCTACTGCCTGATAGTTCCTTGTCACCTGAATACACCTACAAATTAATCCTGACACACACCAAGGATTTGTTTCTCCCCAGTTGTTCATTTCACCAAAGTCTTTGAAATACTAATTAATCTTTCAAAAATCCTCAACCGCCAGTTGTTCTTGAAATTCTTGCTTGTTTGCACTATGGTTAATCCCATAAGTATACTAATCTTAGTGGCATCTTTGGTCACTATCATTTTTGAGTCCATTGATTCAATAAGCTACAAATGTTCACAATCATCAGTCGAATACTAGGATTATCCTTCCAGCTCAGACATCATTTTAAACATGAGATGGATCTCGACCAATCAAATTGCCATCGATTGCACCCCTAAGGCTATTCAACTTATCCATCCCTAATCAGAGCATTGCTTCTGATCCCTTGTCTTGGAATTCATAATTCCTTTGCATTTGAGCTTTGAGTTAGTCAGTTTTTTCTATAATTTGACCTCCTCGCATTCTTTCTTCCTCTGGTTGAGTACCGATGCACACATCAGATCCCTTGTGGACCACCAGACCCTTTGTCGAATTTTATCCGACTGTGTCCTTCATATTGAATAACCTTGTGAGCCTTTCCATGGGTATATAATGCCTTTGGTAAATTGTATCCTCTGCTTTGTGAACCATGCTCTACTTTCGAGCTTGTATTATTTACTCCGAAGTTTGTGGTATATGTTCCTAAGATGCCTTGATGGGTTGAACCTACGCCTTCCCTAATCCATGTGAACCAGAAAGATTTCAGGAGTCATACTTATTTGGTATTGCACCAGGTAAAAATTTCAACAACTAATGTCATTTCAAAATACGGGAGGTGAATGAAAGGTTATGTGTTGAACAAGTGGGAGTTGACCTTGAACCCTGTGTTCATGCCCATGGACACGATGTATACCTTATCATGGAAGCTTCTCTTAAAATAATTATCCCCTTGTTATAAGTTCATCTTGTATCTGTGGACGTGGTTCCAACCATGTTTCCCCTTGATTCCATTTCTCGTGCAAGTTTGAGCACTTGTCTTTTGCAGAGCATTACCCTAGTCCAACCTCTACTTTGATCTATCATCGAGTATTACCCCCTGGTATCTCGAGATTATCATGGAACTGCATAACTTCTTATGAGTTCTTCATCAAGTGCTACATTCTCACTGATTCCAATTTTTCACGGGCTCTGAGTTATTAAACACTCAAAGACACCGATAACTGACTCAAGTCCGCACCGTGATTAATCAACTCTTGGTAACCTTCATTACTTACGAGTTTGAACTCAATCGCGTCATTCCTAGCCTACTTGGCTATATCCTTGTCGTGCCGATTTTAACTGTGCTACTTGGTCCTTCTTCCCAGAGCAAAAATTTCAACGGTGAGCTAATCTTACGTCGATCTTCCTCGTCATATAAATTGTCCTTGAATAACAAGCTTGATTTCGAGTTTGTGTCGTACCTATGGTTTCAATAACTTTTTGCTTCATCATTCTGTTGACTTTATGTCATCGCCGTTCGGTTACATCTTCTTGAAACCTCTCGACAAATGTGTCGTGATCATCATCATCAACATTCTGAGGTCTTCCAAGATATCAATTGAATTCATGATGAGAAATAACATCCTTGTCCTCGATGATTGGTGTTATCATCGACCACTTTATTGCCTTCCGTTCAACACAAACTTGTTCATGTTTTGGGTATACCTGGAGATCCTTGCTATCCAGCATTTGTTCTCCTTTACCTTGAAGTATTTCCTTCTTTTCATGTCAAGAATGTCATGGGAATTTCACCACCTCTTAATAATTCTTGATATAGGTGATACTTCTTGCCATATCCGTTCAGTCCTTGGTCCCCGTGTTGTTTCTAACCGGGAAAACAATAATTGAATTATGTTGTGCGAGTTCAAAACTTCTAGCAACCCTATTGCTTTGAAATTAATGGTCGATAATTCATTCTTAGACCATTGATTATCGAATCACCATTCTAACTTTGATCGTGCTACCTAAACCCATATTTCGGGTGGACCTTTCAACCAATGTTTAACTGTGCATGTTTTCCTTGAGCATACCTCTTTATATCATTTGATCTGACAAATGATATCTCCTTGTTCACATAAGTGTGCAAATCCATCTTTTGAAAATCTCAATGAATTGTTGCTGAGTCAATCAGCCACCTCCTCACCTCTCCTTGATTTAATGATGAACTCTTGTTTCGGAACTCGCTTCCATAGTTCAGTTCTCGAGAATCTTACAATGTCAGCTCGACAATTTGTGTTGCACCTCTCTTCTCAGGCATCCCGAGTATGCGGTATCCTGGCGCCAATCAGAACTGGATCTCGGTCAGATATAATGGTTGGAACATATTTCCAAGGGTTATACCATTGATATTTGAACCCATAAGGTGATGTCATGCCTAGCACACCTGGCCGGAGGGCCTATTGTTATAGTTTCCTTTTTAGCAAGGTTAACCATTCTTTCATGAGGAAATTGTAAGACTTATTCTATAAGTTGTTCCTCATGGATCCTTTGTGAATCCAAAATCTGATATTTACCAAATGACCATGTCAATGCTATCTCGAAGCATGTCACTGGTACTCCGATTTTCAATAAGAACATTTGTAGCACAATGCTAAGTTTTCCTTATCAATTTTCCGAACACCGCTGTATGGGTAATGTCATGAAATTTCTCTCCCCTTACCTAAAGGGTTATCTACTTTATCTCCTATCATGAATATTTCTGCCCTACTTGTCCTTGGGAAGGTATACCCCTGAAATATGTGTTTAAACACATTTTCCTTTCCATTCTTCTGTTTAATATGATGATCATATTTTCCTTTCCATTGTTTTGTTTAACCTTTTTGGTGATCTATATGATCTAAGAAGTGATATTCTTATGCTTATTTAAAAACCTTGGTGTACAACCGTGTCAGTAAGACCCTGTTGCTTTTGTTGATGGCATTCCGGTAACCACCAATGGACGAGAACTTTGCCTATTGGCCCGCCTCGTTCAATGAGTAGGAAGATGGTTCTCTTCATCCCTCGCCCTTGGTACCGAGGTTGTTGCCGACTTAACTGATAGGCTATCCGCTGGCATGTCTTGCCTACATGGTCATACAAGACGTCACCACCCTTCCTACCTTTAACTCACATGGTGGGCCCATAACCCACAGTTCCACATGATCGAAACCTGACTCTCCTATACACCCTGTTGTCAAAGTTATTCCTCGCACTTGGCTTCGTATGCAATTCACGAGCCACATTCCTAGTGATCTATTATGGTATCATATGCACTACTTATTCTCGTTGCTCTGGACCCCTTTCACACTTTGTTTTAGGCATCGAATGATTGCCCGCCCACTCGAAACTTCCCATGATACATCCTTACTTTTCTCTCGATAATTTCTTAAGTTTCAATTCAAGAGTTACTTTCCGCCACCTTCCCCGATGTTATCGACCCGATAGTCAACCTTACAGAGGTCTGTTCTCTCGGAATAACCACCCTTTATTCTTTCGTAAGTACCATGGAGTTCCCGAAGGAATGATGACGACTTCATCATGATGACCTAAAGCAGAGAAATGAAGGCATCAATGAGAGGGATCAGCTTCCTCGAGAAGACAACCAAGAACAAGAACACTCGTTAGAATTTCGTAACCAGAACTTTCATCCTTACCACACCTCTTAAATCTCGGGACGAGATTTCTTGTAGTGGAGGAGATTTCTGACACCCCGATAGTTAAGCTACAGTAAACCCTTGTTAATCATGACATGTCATCATAATTAAAATTTTGGTAAACCTCACTTGTCTCAAACTAAGATCAAATTCAAATTCAAAATAACAAGTCAAATTATAATTTCATAAAGCAGTGAATTAAAAATGTTCAAAAGGTTGTAAATATTCACTAACAAATTAACAAACAATAAACAACATTTTGGGAATGTTTATATGCCTCTAAGATAATTAAAATAGGAACAAAGAACATTTAAATTAACCTTTTAAAAGTAAACAAATATTAATCCTTTTCAAAATGACTTGAAATTTCGTGTGCAACTCAATTATATGACCCAATATTTATGTGCCAAGTTTCATGTTCACCAAAATTCATTTGCTACCTAAACTAAAGGCAAAGTAGAGGAGAACTAAATAAACAGAATAAAATAAAAGGGAAAATAGAAACAAAAGAAAGGAAAAAGAAGACTCACTGTGCACTGGGCCTAAGTGCATAGTGCAAAGGCCCAGTGCACAACACAGCCCAGCCCACCTAAGGGGTCACCCTCTACCTCTGTTCACCCGAGGCGCGGTGGCCGCCGTTCGACCGCCCGCGGCCATGGATGTCCACGTGGCGGCCATCCGCCGCTCCCCCCATCGCCTACTAGGTCGCCTCCGACCTAACTCCTAACCCTAGCACCCCCAGTACCACACTCCCTCGCTCCCCCTCACCCTTCTCCTCCCTCACCGAGCACAGCCGCTGCCGCGCGCCCGTCGATCCCGCACTCCCTGTCGACCCCTCGTCTCGCCCCGATGACGTAGCGCTCCGCCTTCGTCCTCCGCGTCGTCCGGTCCAATCCATTGGAGCCGGGAGCCACTGACACGAGCCTGGCGACCTCTTCTCCCCCTACGACCATCTTGGACTCCGGCAATGATTCCGGTGACGACACGCCTCCCCGAGCCCATTTGAGCACAACTACAGGGCCCGGTAAGCAGTCGTCGTCCTTCCCCCTCTCTCCCCATGCATTTTCGTCGCCATAGTGGTTGCATTGGAGATGCCCGAACGCTCGGCCGCGCTTCTCGTCGTCGGCGAGACTCCGGTGACCAAATGGTCACGGGCATGTTTCTGTTGAACTCTCCGCGTCGGGTAGGGCCCGACTAGCCTTTCTATTTGCCCGATAGCGCGCCGCATCGCCGTTGTCGTTGCTCGCCCGAAACACCCCGCTGCCGGCGATGTCGTAACGCTCATCTCCGGCCACCACAACCCGCGAAACCACCACCAATCGACGCGTCGTCGTCTTGCCGTTCTAACGCGCCCGGCCGTGCTCAAAATGATGCCCTGTGGGCGATTTCCGACGATGCCCGAGGACGCGTCGCCGCGGACGAGCTCGCCGGCGTGATTCCGATGAGTCGCCGGCCATCGCTGAGCTAGCCTGACGCGTGGGTCCCCTTGTGTCGCTGATGTGTGGGCCCCGTTGACCCATTGACCCGGTCAACCGCTGACGTGGCCGGCCCCATGTTACTGACATCTGGGTCCCGCTTGATTAAACGATTTTAGTTAAATAGATAATCTACTAATTACGTAATTAATTAAATTAAATGCTAATCACTCACTGACAGTAGTTCCCACCCACTAATTAACCTGTTAAGTTAATCTAACCTCGCTGTTAAAGCCACATCACTGACCAATGGATCCCACTGGACCCATAAATCAGGTTTGACTCTAGTCAACTGCACTGTTGACTCCTGATGTCACACATACGTCATGCTGACATCATCCCATACTACTATGGATAATGTTGATTTAAATTAATTAAATAAATTCTATAAAATGATTTAAAACTTTAGAAAATTGTAGAAAATAAACCGTAGCTCGGATGAAAAAACTTTGTACATGAAAGATGCTCAGAACGACGAGGTGAATCCGAATACGCAGCCCGTTCATCCGCCACACATCCCTAGCATAGCGAACATGCAACTTTCCCCCTCCTGTTCATCTGTCCAAAAACGCAAAACACCGGGGATACTTTCCCGGATGTTTCCCCCTTCACCGGTATCACTTGTCCCTACGTTAGGTCACCCATAGCACAACGTATTGTCGCATCTTGCTTTGTGCTACATTTGATTGATCTGTTATTTATTGTGTTCCCCCTCCGTTAATTATTTCCGGTAGACTCCGAGACCGCTGCCGATGTCCGTGTGTTTGACTACATCGAAGATGAACCCTCCTTCTTGCCAGAGCAACCAGGCAAGCCCCCCCCCCTTGATCACCAGATATCGCCTATTCTTCTCTCTACTGCTTGCATTAGAGTAGTGTAGCATGTTATTGCTTTCCGTTAATCCTATTCTGTTGCATAGCCTGTCATTGTTGCTATAGTTGTTGATACCTTACCTGCAATCCTAAATGCTTAGTATAGGATGCTAGTTTATCATCAGTGGCCCTACATCCTTGTCCGTCTGCCGTGCTATACTATCGGGTTGTGATCACTAGGGAGGTGATCATGGGTATATACTTATATACATCTACATGATACATGTGATGACTAAAGACGGGTCGGCTCGTAGAGTACCCGCGAGTGATTCACGGATTGGGGCTGAAAGGACCTTTGTCCCGACGGCCCTCTGGGTGGATCTTTGTGGTGGAGCGACAGGGAAGGTTGGGACCACCCAGGAGAGAGGTGGGCCTGGCCCTGGTCGGCGTTCACGGTTACTTCAAGATAACACGCTTAACAAGATCTTGGTATTTGATCTGAGTCTGGCCACTGGCCTATACGCACTAACCAACTATGCGGGAACAGTTATGGGCACTCGACGTCGTGGTACCAGCCGAAGCCTCCGTGAAGTCAACGACTGAGCGATGCGCGCCAGGTTGGACTGCGTAACACAACTTCCTTTGTAATGGAGGTTGCTAGGTCTCTTCACCGGCCGCGTACGCAACGTGCATGCGTGCAATGGGCGATGGGCCCAGACCCCTGCGCGCTTAGGATTTAGACCGGCGTGCTGACCTCTCTGTTGTGCCTAGGTAGGGTTGCGATGTGTTGATCTTCCGAGGCCGGACATGACCCAGAAAAGTGTGTCCGACCAAGGGGGATCGAGCGTGTTGGGAAATATGGTGCACCCCTGCAGGGAAGTTTATCTATTTGAATAGCCGTGTCCCTCGGTAAAAGGATGACCCGGAGTTGTACCTTGACCTTATGACAACTAGAACCAGATACTTAATAAAATACACCCTTCCAAGTGCCAGATACAACCCGGTGATCGCTCTCTCACAGGGCGACAAGGGGAGGATCACCGGGTAGGATTATGCTATGCGATGATACTTGGTTAACTTACCATCTACTCTCTTCTTCTGCTTCAAGATGGAGGCTGCTAGAAGCGTAGTGTTCGATAGGACTAGCTATCCCCCTCTTATTCTGGCATTCTGCAGTTCAGTCCACATATACTACCCCTTTCATTGATACCAACGCATATGTAGTGTAGATCCTTTCTTGCAAGTACTTTGGATGAGTACTCACGATTGCTTTGCTCCCTCTTTTTCCCCCTTTCTATATCCGATTGTTGCGACCAGATGTTGGAGTCTAGGAGCCAGACGCCACTGTCGATGACGACTGCTACTACTCGGGAGGTGCCTACTACTACGTGCAGGCCGCTGACGACGACAAGAAGTAGTTTCGGAGGATCCCAAGCAGGAGGCATGTGCCTCTTTCTATCTGTATCCCAGTTTGTGCTAGCCTTCTTAAGGCAAACTTGTTTAACTTATGTCTGTACTCAGATATTGTTGCTTCCGCTGACTCGTCCATGACCGAGCTCTTGTATTCGAGCCCTCGAGGCCCCTGGCTTGTAATATGATTCTTGTATGACTTATTTTTATTTGTAGAGTTGTGTTGTGATATCTTCCCGTGAGTCCCTGATCTTGATCGTACACGTTTGCGTGTATGATTAGTGTACGGTCGAAATGGGGGCATCACAGAAGCTCTTGTAGCTTGGTGGCAGTGATTGAAGAACTCTGTCAATGACACTATCATCAAGAAGATTAACTCCCAGCTGAGTCAAGTGGTTGTGGTACCGAGACATTCTGAGTATATGTTCACTGACAGAACTATTCTCCTCCATTTTGCAGCTGTAGAACTTTTTGGAGACTTCATATCTCTCAATCCGGGCATTTGCTTCAAATATTGACTTCAACTCCTGGAACATCTCATATGCTCCATGACGGTCAAAACGTCGTTGAAGTCCCGGTTCTAAGCCGTAAAGCATGGCACACTGAACTATCGAGTAGTAATCAGCTTTGCTTTGCCAGGTGTTCATAACATCTGGCGCTGCTCCTGCAGCGGGTTTGTCACCTAGCGGTGCTTCTAGGACGTAATTCTTCTGTGCAGCAATGAGGATAATCCTCAAGTTACGGACCCAGTCCGTGTAGTTGCTACCATTATCTTTCAACTTAGCTTTCTCTAGGAATGCATTAAAATTCAACGGAACAACAACACGGGCCATCTATCTACAACAACATAGACATGCGAAATACTATCAGGTACTAAGTTCATGATAAATTAAAGTTCAATTAATCAAATTACTTAAGAACTCCCACTTAGATAGACATGCCTCTAATCATCTAAGTGATCACGTGATCCATATCAACTAAACCATGTCCGATCATCACGTGAGATGGAGTAGTTTTCAATGGTGAACATCACTATGTTGATCATATCTACTATATGATTCACGCTCGACCTTTCGGTCTCAGTGTTCCGAGGCCATATCTGCATATGCTAGGCTTGTCAAGTTTAACCTGAGTATTCTGCGTGTGGAAAACTGGCTTGCACCCGTTGTATGTGAACATAGAGCTTATCATACCCGATCATCACGTGGTGTCTCGGCACGACGAACTGTAGCAACGGTGAATACTCAGGGAGAACACTTATACCTTGAAATTTAGTGAGAGATCATCTTATAATGCTACCGCCGAACTAAGCAAAATAAGATGCATAAAGGATAAACATCACATGCAATCAATATAAGTGATATGATATGGCCATCATCATATTGTGCCTTTGATCTCCATCTCCAAAGCACCGTCATGATCACCTTCTTCACTGGCTTGACACATTGATCTCCATCGAAGAATCATTGTCATCTTGCCAACTATTGCTTCTACGACTATCGCTACCGCTTAGTGAGAAAGTAAAGAAATTACATGGCGATTGCATTTCATACAATAAAGCGACAACCATATGGCGCCTGCCAGTTGCCGACAACTCTGTTACAAAATATGATCATCTCATACAATAAAATTTAGCATCATGTATTGACCATATGACATCACAACATGCCCTGCAAAAACAAGTTAGACGTCCTCTACTTTGTTGTTGCAAGTTTTACGTGGCTGCTACGGCCTGAGCAAGAACCGTTCTTACCTATGCATCAAAAACCAGAACGCGATATAGTGATTACTTTTTGATCTTTAGAAAGAACCTTGTTCATTGAATCCGATTCAACTAAAGCTGGAGAAACAGACACCCACTAGCCACCTGTGTGCGAAGCACGTCGGTAGAACCAGTCTCGTGTAAGCGTACGCGTAATGTCGGTCTGGGCCGCTTCATCCAACAATACCGCTGAATCAAGAATCAACTAGCAACAGCAAGCAATATGTATATACCCACGCCCGCAACTCCTTTGTGTTCTACTCGTGCATATAACATCTACGCATAGACCTGGCTCGGATGCCACTGTTGGGGAACGCGGTAATTTCAAAAAAATTCCTACGCACATGCAAGATCTATCATGGTGATGCATAGCAACGAGAGGGCAAGAGCATTGTCCATGTACCCTTGTAGACCGTAAGCGGAAGCGTTATGACAACGCAATTGATGTAGTCGAACGTCTTCATGATCTGACCAATCCTAGCACCGAAGGTACGGCACCTCCGCGATTTGCACACGTTCAGCTCGGTGACGTCCCGCGTACTCTTGATCCAGCTGAGTGTCGAGGGAGAGTTTCATTCACGATGGCGTGATCACGGTGATGATGAAGCTACCGGAACATGGCTTCGCCTAAGCACTGCAACGATATGACCCGAGGTAGATTATGGTGGAGGGGGGCACCGCACACGGCTAAACAACGTCAACTTGTGTGTTCTAGGTGCCCCCTGCCCCCGTATATAAAGGAGCAAGGGGGGAGGCGGGCCGGCCCTAGGGCGCGCCAAGGAGGAGAGGAATCCTCCTCCTAGTAGGAGTAGGATTCCTCCTTTCCTAGTCCTACTAGGAGGGGGAAGGAAGGAGTGGGAGAGAGGAAGGAAAGGGGGGTGCCACCCTCCCTCCTAGTCCAATTCGGACCCAAGGGGGAGGGGGCGCGCGGCCTGCCCTGGCAGCCCCTCTCTCTCTCCACTAAGGGCCATCTAGGCCCACTAGTTCCCCGGGGGGGTTCCGGTAACCCTCCGGCACTCGGGTTTTCTCCGAAATCGCCCGGAACACTTCGGTGTCCGAATATAGCCGTCCAATATATCTCTTTATGTCTCAGCCATTTCGAGACTCCTCGTCATGTCTGTGATCATATACGGGACTCCGAACTACCTTCGGTGCATCAAAACACATAAACTCATAATACCGATCATCACCGAACGTTAAGCGTGCAGACCCTACGGGTTCGAGAACTATGTAGACATGACCGGGACTCATCTCCGGTCAATAACCAATAGCGGAACCTGGATGCTCATATTGGTTCCTACATATTCTTCGAAGATCTTTATCGGTCAAACCGCATAACAACATATGTTGTTCCCTCTGTCATTGGTACGTTACTTGCCCAAGATTCGATCGTCGGTATCTCAATACCTAGTTCAATCTCGTTACCAGCAAGTCTCTTCACTACTAGGAAAAGGGCTATAGATGGAAATGACACTAATGGCGCACCAGGCACATGGTGCGCCACTAGTAACAAAATGTTTTTTTCATTTTTTCAAACATACTAATGGCGCATCCGGGCAGAGTGCGCCATTAGTAGGTAGAACTACTAATGGCGCACCATCCATAGAGTGCGCCACTACTGTATTTTTTTTACTTTTTTGCAAAACTACTAATGGCGCACTGTGCCTCGGTGCGCCATTAGTATAAAATAATAAAAACATTATAATAAAAAAATAAAAAAAACATTCTAATGGCGCACCGCTCGGGGGTGCGCCATTAGTAATCTTCCCCCTAGCTCCAACTCGCCCGACCCCTTCGTCCTTCCCTCTCGCCAGATCCAGTCCCCCCCCCGCGCGCTGCCCCGACCCACCGCCGCCCCTACGTGCGCCGCCGCCCCCGCGCCCCCACCACTGCAGCTCCGCCATCGCCGACGCCTCCGCGACCTCGCCGTCGCCGACAGCGTCCCCGCGTCGGCCCCTCGCCGTCTTCCTCTTCGACTACGAGGACCCGGACGAGCTCGGACGCCCTCGAGCCACCCCTTTGACGCCACCGCCGCCGACCCCGACCCCAACCCCGACCCCGACCCCTCCGGTGACCGGCCGCGCCCGCCCAGGTACCTCTCCTCCTTCCTCCTTCCTCCCTCTCCACCCTTCCTCCCCATTCCATCCCTCCCTAGGTCCCCTCGACCGTGTCTTGTGTCTCAACACTTCAGGTTTATGCACTAGGTTTAGACAGACAGTAATGCCTAGGTTCAATTAGGTTCAGTAGTGCCATTTGTTCATAGGTTCAATTAGGTTTGTGCACTAGGTTTAGACAGACAGTAATGCCTAGGTTCAATTCGGTTTAGATAGACAGACAGTAATGACTGTGTTCCTAGGTTTAGACAGACAATGTCTTTCATGCCATTTGTTCAACATTAGACAGCATTTGTCATTTGCCACATGTTCAGTTCAGTAGAGATGCAATGCTAGTAATTCGTTCCTTTTCTTCTAAAATTGACATATGGAAGTAATCTGTTAATCTGAATTTTGTTACTGATGATGACATGCGATTTGTGCACTGTAGTTTGTTAATCTGGACAACTCAGTAGCTAATGCATTCAGTTAACCAAAGTTTAGTTCTTGTGTATTGTAATTTGTTAATCTGTTACTCCATTTGTTACTGAATTTTTCTCTTGGGGTTTAGTAGTGAGATAGAACATGCATGGTCCATCATTCAGTTGGAGTATTGCCTAGGTTCAATTAGGTTCAGTAGTGCTACTAGGTTTAATATCGTTGCTCCTGTGCTATACTTTGACAGCATGGAGTGCATTAGGGAGTAGTAGCCAATTAGGTTCAGCAGTTAATTGATGGTTTGATACATGATACATTTCATGCACAGGGTGCTAGAGCTGCACTTAACTTGCTAAAATCATCCCCTTGTTCTTACTGGTTATAGAAATTCATTGCTTGTCCTATGTTTTTTGTCAGGGTATTGTTCAGGAAGCTTGCTTGAGTTTGTGTCCTTTAATTTGTATTCGGAGACTAATCTTCTATTGTATTCGATGAATCTGCTGTTGTTGTGTGCTACTGTCTATATTCTATCAAATAATATATTTTGTAACCTGTGCAAAAATCAGAAAAGTAAAAAAAATAAAACCTAATATTCATACCAATGGCGCATCACTACAGAGTGCGCCATTAGTATGCCAAAGTATACTAATGGCGCATCATCAAACAGTGCGCCATTAGTATGCGAAGTATACTAATGGCGCATCCATCCGCAGTGCGCCATTAGTGTGCCAAAGCACATGGTTAAATATGGCCCCTGGGAGGCATACTAATGGCGCATGGTGTTATATACTAATGGCGCACTGGGTGGTGCGCCATTAGTAATAAATACTAGTGGAGTGATACTAATGGCGCACCAGTGATGCGCCATTAGTAGGTAAAACTGGTGTGCCATTAGTAGGCCTTTTCCTAGTAGTGCTTTACTCATTCCGTAATGCAACATCCCGTAACTAACTCATTAGTCACATTGCTTGCAAGGCTTATAGTGATGTGCATTACCGAGAGGGCCCAGAGATACCTCTCCGATACACGGAGTGACAAATCCTAATCTCGGTCTATGCCAACTCAACAAACACCATGGGAGACACCTGTAGAGCATCTTTATAATCACCCAGTTACGTTGTGACGTTTGATAGCATACTAAGTGTTCCTACGGTATTCAGGAGTTGCATAATCTCATAGTCATAGGAACATGTATAAGTTATGGAGAAAGCAATAGCAGCAAACTAAACGATCATCGTGCTAAGCTAATGGATGGGTCAAGTCAATCACATCATTCTCTAATGATGTGATCCCGTTCATCAAACGACAACTCTTTGTCCATGGCTAGGAAACTTAATCATCTTTGATTAATGAGCTAGTCAAGTAGAGGCATACTAGTGACACTCTGTTTGTCTATGTATTCGCACATGTACTAAGTTTCTGGTTAATACAATTCTAGCATGAATAATAAACATTTATCATGATATAAGGAAATATAAATAACAACTTTGTCGTGAAAATCTGTGATAGATGAAAATCTTTACAATAGTGACTATGCTTTAAGACATTTGCTTGCGGACAATAAAATCTTTTACGAGAATCTTAAAAAGGAAGCCCCAGTTCTAGGTATAATTCAACAAGTTTTAAATAATGTTAATCAACATTACTCTTAGTTTGTTGCGGGAAATCAAAAGGGGTATGATGAAAACCAACTTAGGATTGATAAGGCCTCTTTGGATAACATGTTTTATGTTGTGTTTACAAAGCCTCATGATGAAAATACCTCTAAGAAAGTTAAGAATAAGGATGACAAAACTTAGATCCTTGCTTTATGCCTAGCTAAGGGCATAAAACTATAGTGCTTGTTGGGAGGCAACCCAATGAATAAATTTTCTTTTTTATTTTTGCTTCCTGTTTTTGTGTGTTAACACAATTATGCTACTGTTATAATTGTGTTTTTTATGTTTTAGTTAGTGTTTGTGCCAAGTAAAGCCTTTAGGTTCTTCTTGGGTGATAGTTGTTTGATCTTGCTGAAAAAACAGAAACTTTTACGCTCGCGAAATTAATTTTTATTTTTTACCAGAGAGCGATAAAATACCCATTCCAATAGCATTAGATCATTATACAAATTTCTCAGGTCATCCTAATTTTTCAGATTTTTTAGAGTTACAGAAGTATTCGAAATAGTCAGATTGCTACAGACTGTTCTGTTTTGACAGATTCTGTTTTCTTTGTGTTGTGTGCTTATTTTGATGGCTCTATAGTTTTCTTTGATGAGTTTTTGCCATAGAAAAGTTGGAATAAAGTAGATATAACACAAAAACAAAATATGAATTGGTTTGATATAGCACTTATAGTAGTGGTTTATTATTCTTATACTAACGGATCTCACAAAGGTTTTGTTGAGTTTTCTGTGATTGAAGTTTTCAAGTTTTGAGTTATCTTACGATGGATGAAGGAAGGATGGAAGAGCCTAAGCTTGGGGATGCCCCGACATCCCAAGCTATTATCCAAAAATGAGCAATCAACTAAGCTTGGGGATGCCCCCGAGTGGCATCCCCGCTTTCTTCCAACAACCATCGTTATTTTACTTGAAACTATATTTTTATTCGTCATATGATATGGTTTTGCTTGGAGCGTCTTGTTTGATATGAGCCTTTGCTTGTTTTACTTTGTGTTTTAAGTCATCAATCCTTGCTAGAGACACCTATTTGAGAGAGCCAAAATTAGGTCATGACTTGTTAGAATTGCTCTCTACGCTTCACTTAAATTTATATGAGCAATGGACTTGCTCTAGTGCTTCACTTATATCTTTTTGAGCACGGTGTGCTTTAGTATTTTTGAAGAAATTCTCTCTTGCTTCACTTATATTTATTTGAGAGTTAGTAAAATTTTCAAGAAATTCTCTCTTGCTTCACTTAAATTAATTTGAGAGAAAGAAAAATATATTATGCTCATGATCCTCACTTATATTTGTTTGAGCTTGTCAAAAGCAATACATGAAAATTAGTCCCAAAGTGATAGATATCCAAGAAGGATATAATAAAAACTTTCATGAAGTTCATTGGACAAAATAAACTTGATTCTTAGTAATAGTTTTGAGATATGATGATGTGATATGTGAGTCATCTTGATGAGTAATTATGCTTTAGTAAGAATATTGGTGTTAAGGTTTGTGATTCCCTATGCAAGTACGAAAGTCAATAGTCATGCAATGAAATTATATCCTACTTGTGGTGCATTATTCGGTGTTATTTATGTTTAATGCTTGCTTATGAGATTATCTGTTTCTTAGTTGGTCGCATCCCAATCTTTTGCTAGCCTTCATTTTGCACTAAGTATGATCACTACTTGTGCATCCAAAAACCTTTAACCCAGTTTTGCCACATGAGTCCACTATATCTACCTATATGCGGTATTCTTTTGCCGTTTGAAGCAAATTTGCATGTGCCATCACTAATTTTCAAAATAAACTTCTCTTTTGTGTGTTTGTTTCGCTCGCGGAGCGGTGAGGGGTGGCTAATATTTTCCAGGCTAGATGTGTTATTCTCAAGACGAGTGTATATTCACTTGTCATTGCACGAGAGTAAGGCAAAGGTATTAGGGATGCCCAGTCCCGAAATGCAAAAAAATTGAATTTACTTTATGTTGTCAAATAATAAATTCCTTGGAAAGTGTTGGTATGGAGGGCACCCATGGATACGGTTAGCCATGGAAAGTGAAAGTTATGGTGGAAAAAGGAATAAACTTTATTTTCTGTTTGGGAACCGCCTATGATATATATGTGCATCGAAAGTATTGGGAACTCTAAGTCATTTTCGTTGGTGGGATGGATACACCTCTCAAAATGTTTTTATCGCTAAGTTTTTTGCTTAGAGCTCTGGCACCTCTACAAATCCATACTTCCCTCTGCGAAGGGCCTTTCTTTTACTTTATGCAATTTTTTATTTTGAATCTCCATCTTCTCTTATAAAAGCACCAACTAGGAGGCAATATGATCGTACTTAAGTATTGGGTGTAGCTAATATTTGAGTGTGTTTCATGAATGGATCAATGTTTGAGCATGATGGGCTAGGGATAACTTATTTTAGCATTGATATTTTGAAAGACATGGTTGCTTGTTGATATGCTTGAGTATCTAATTTATCATGTCAAAACTAGACTATTACTTTGAACAACTTAAAGTCCAATTGTCCATGCTATAAAGAAAAGAATATGATATGACATGATAGGCAACATTCCACATCAAAAATTCTGTTTTTATCACTTACCTACTCGAGGACGAGTAGGAGTTAAGCTTGGGGATGCTGATACGTCTCCAACGTATCTATAATTTTTGATTGTTCCATGTTGTCATATTATCAATCTTGGATGTTTTATAATCATTTTATATTATTTTTGGTACTAACCTATTGACATAGTGCCAAGTGCCAGTTCCTGTTTTTTCCGTGTTTTGTACATCACAGAAAATCAATATCAGACAGAGTCCAAATGCCACAAAACTTTATGGAGATTTTTTTATGGACTAGAAGGAACATGTTGGGCCCTGGTTGCACCTGGGGGGAGTCCCGAGGAGGGGACAACCCACCAGGGCACGCCAGGAGGCCCAAGCACGCCCTGGTGGGTTGTGCCCACCTCGGTTGCCCCCCGGACCACCTCTTTGCTCTATAAATACCCCAATATGTCCAGAACCCTAGGGGAGTCGACGAAATATTCATCCAGCCGCCGTAGAGTCCAGAACCACCAGATCCAATCTAGACACCATCTCGGATGGGGTTCACCACCTCCATTGGTGCCTCTCCAATGATGTGTGAGTAGTTCTTTGTAGACCTTTGGGTCCGTAGTTAGTAGCTAGATGGCTTCATCTCTCTCTCTTGATTCTCAATACAATGGTCTCTTGGAGATCCATATGATGTAACGCTTTTGCGGTGTGTTTGTTGGGATCCGATGAACTTTGAGTTTATGATCAAATCTATCTTTTTATATCCATGAAAGTATTTGAGTTTCTTTGATCTCTTTTATGCATGATTGCTTATAGCCTCATATTTCTTCTCCGATATTTGGGTTTTGTGTGGCCAACTTGATCTATTTATCTTGCAATGGGAAGAGGTGCTTTGTAGTGGGTTCGATCTTACAGTGCTTGATCCCAGTGACAGAAAGGGAAACGACGCGTATGTATCATTGCTACTAAGGATAAAACGATGGGGTCTATCTCTACATAGATAGATCTTGTCTACATCATGTCATTGTTCTTATTGCATTACTCTGTTTCTCCATGAACTTAATATACTAGATACATGCTGGATAGCAGTCGATGTGTGGAGTAATAGTAGTAGATGCAGGCAGGAGTCGGTATACTAATCTTGGACATGATGCCTATATAATGATCATTGCCTGGATATCATCATAATTATTTGAACTTCTATCAATTTCCCAACAGTAATTTTTTCATCCATCGCTTTGCTATTTTACTCGAGAGAAGACACTGGTGAAACCTACGGCCCTCGGGTCTTCTTTCTCATATTATTTGCCTTTGCGATCTATTTTTATTTGCTTTTATTTTTAGATCTATTAATCTAAAAACCCAAAAATACCTTGCTGCAATTTATTTTATTTGGCGTTCGATCTATCAATATTTATAACCTTTTTCCCGTCACGCACCAATTTCTGGCACCGTTACACGAAAGGGATTGACAACCACTTTAACACGTCGGGTTGCGAGGATTTGTTATCTGTGTGCAGGGTCTGTTTACGTTGTGTTGCTTGGTTCTATGATACGTCCATTTTGCATCATGCTTTTATATCGATATTTATTGCATTATGGACTGTTATTTCACTTTATGTCACAATACTTATGGCTATTCTCTCTTATTTTACAAGGTTTACATAAGGAGGGAGAATGCCAGCAGCTGGAATTCTGGGCTTGAAAAGGAGCAAATATTAGAGACCTATTCTCCGCAACTCCAAAAGTCCTGAAACTCCACGGAACATCTTAAAATAAATAAAGAAAAATCCTCGCCAAAGATGAAGGCCAAGGGGCCCACACCCTGCTCACGAGGGTGGGGGGTGCGCCCCCCCTAGGGCGCGCCCCCTACCTCGTGGGCCCCCTGGTGGCTCTCCGACGTCCATCTTCTCCTATATGAAGTATTTCGATGAGAAAAAAATCAGAAGGAACTTTTTGGGACGAGACTCCGCCGCCACGAGGCGGAACCTTGGCGGAACCAATCTAGAGCTCCGGTGGAGCTGTTCTGCCGGGGATACTTCCCTCCGGGAGGAGGAAATCATCACCATCGTCATCACCAACGCTCCTCTCATCGGGAGAGGCAATCTCCATCAATATCTTCACCAGCACCATCTCATCTCCAAACCCTAGTTCATCTCTTGTATCCAATTCTTGTCTCAAAGTCCGGGATTGGTGCTAGTAGGTTGCTAGTAGTGTTGATTACTCCTTGTAGTTGATGCTAGTTGGTTTATTTGGTGGAAGATCATATGTTCAGATCCTTTATGCATATTATTACCCCTCTGATTATGAACATGAATATGCTTTGTGAGTAATTATGTTTGTTCCTGAGGACAAGGGAGAAGTCTTGCTATTAGTAGTCATGTGAATTTGGTATTCGTTTGATATTTTGATAAGATGTATGTTGTCTAGCCTCTAGTGGTGTTATGTGAACGTCGACTACATAACACTTCACCATTATTTGGGCCTAGAGGAAGGCATTGGGAAGTAATAAGTAGATGATGGGTTGCTAGAGTGACAGAAGCTTAAACCCTAGTTTATGCGTTGCTTCGTAAGGGGCTGATTTGGATCCATATGTTTCATGCTATGGTTAGGTTTACCTTAATACTTTTGTTGTAGTTGCGGATGCTTGCAATAGAGGTTAATCATAAGTGGGATGCTTGTTCAAGTAAGAACAGCACCCAAGCACCGGTCCACCCACATATCAAATTATCAAAGTACCGAACGCAAATCATATGAACGTGATGAAAACTAGCTTGACGATATTCCCATGTGTCCTCGGGAGCGCTTTTCCTATTATAAGAGTTTGTTCCGGCTTGTCCTTTGCTACAAAAAGGATTGGGCCACCTTACTGCACTTTATTTACTTTTGTTACTTGTTGCTCGTTAGAATTTATCTTATCACAAAACTATTTGTTACCACTTATTTCAGTACTTGCAGAGAATACCTTGCTGAAAACCGCTTATCATTTCCTTCTGCTCCTCGTTGGGTTCGACACTCTTACTTATCGAAAGGACTACGATAGATCCCCTATACTTGTGGGTCATCATTCTCCTACTGGTTCGATAACCTTGGTTTCATATCTGAGGGAAATACCTACCACCGTTGTGCTGCATCATCCCTTCCTCTTTGGGGAAATACGAACATAGCTTCAAGAGACATCAATGGTCATGGTCGTTGTTGCTCTCTATCTGGCCGCTTCTCAATCTAATTGCTAGCCTTCGCCTGTACTAAGTGGGGATTCTGCTTGTACATCAAAAACCTTGAACCCAAAGTTATTTCAGATGAGTCCACCATACCTACCTATATATGGTATTACCCTGCCGTCCTAAGTAAATTTGCATGTGCCACCTCTAAAAACTTCTAAAAATTATTCGTTTTGTGTGCCTGGATCGTTCATGGAACGACAGGAGGTGGTCGGTATCTTCCATGCTAAGCGGGTCATTCTCAGGTCGAGTGTTTATTCACTCGCCATCGCACGAGAAAAAGGCGGTAATAGGGATTCCCAGTCCCGAACTAAAAAATACAAATAATTAAACGAAACTCCCTCGGGACTGTTGTTGGTTTGGACGGCACCTATTGTTTCGGACAAGCCGTGGAATGTGATTGTTGGTGGAGGGGGAGTAAACCTTTACTTTAATCGCTTGGGAACCGCCACTAGCCTGTTTAGCACGGGAGATATTGATAACTGATGGTCGTGAAGTAAATGAGAAGGGTGCATGTCTCAAAATATCATTTATCTCTGTTTTAAAATTGAACTCTGACACCTCTGCAAATCACTGCTTCCCTCTGCGAAGGGACTATCTATTTACTTTTATGTTGTGTCATCACCTTCTAAAATAAGCGCTAGAAACTGAGAAGAGCACAACTGTCATGACTTATGCATTGTGTGTAGCTAATGTTGGGTGCATCATGACTGGATCTTTTCTACCATAAATTACAATGTTTAATCGCTGCTTGAACTTTGGAGGTGCTCTGCATTTATATTTTGCGGTCTTAGAAAGGGCTATCGAGATACCACTATTGTCATATTATATTATGGTTGTTTTGACAACGTGTTGCCATTTGAGATATCTTATTATTGCTCGCTAGCTGATTATGTCATTTATATGAGTCATTATAATCTTTAAGAGTTATTGTCGACATGGTTAGTTATAATGTTGGCTGAAAACCTGGGTGCTGTTTAAGCTTATTTATGCAAACAAGAGCAAAAGAGTTTGTAAAAGTTTTTCCTTTTCACTTTCAGTTTATCAACTGAATTGCTTGAGGACAAGCAAAGGTTTAAGCTTGGGGGAGTTGATACGTCTCCAACGTATCTACTTTTCGTAACGCTTTTCCTCTTGTTTTGGACTCAAATTTGCTTGATTTGAATGAAACTAACCCCGGACAGATGCTGTTTTCAGTAGAACTACCATGGTGTTGTTTTTGTGCAGAAATAAAAGTTCTCGAAATGGAACGAAACTTTGCGAGGAATTTTTATATAATATATAAGAATTTATGGAGCCAAGACCTACCGGAGAGAGGCCCCTGGGTGGGCACAACCCACCAGGGTGCGCCCCTTCTCCTGGCGCGCCCAGGTGGGTTGTCCCCACCTGGTAGCCCCGCTGACCCTGAAACCAATGTTATAAATTCCTATTTTCGGAGGAAAAAAATCAGGGAGAAAGAATTATCGCGATCCACGAGACAGAGCCGCCGCCAAGCCCCGTTCTTCCTCGGGAGGGCAGATCTGGAGTCCGTTTGGGGCTCCGGAGAGGGGGATCTTCGTTCTTCGTCATCACCAACCCTTCTCCATCGCAAATTCCATGATGCTCCCCACTGGGAGTGAGTAATTCCTTTGTAGGCTCGCTGGTCGGTGAGGAGTTGGATGAGATTCATCATGTAATCGAGTTACTTTTGTTAGGGCTTGATCCCTAGTATCCATTATGTTCTTAGATTGATGTTGCTATAAATTTTCCATGCTTAATGCTTGTCACTTTGGGCCCGGGTGCCATGATTTCAGATCTGAACCGCTTATGTTATCACCATTATATCCATGTTCTAGATCCGATCTTGCAAGTTATAGTCACCTACTACGTGTTATGATCCGGTAACCCCGGAGTGACAATAACCAAGACTTCTTCCGGTGATTACCGTAGTTTGAGGAGTTCATGTATTCACTATGTGTTAATGCTTTGTTCCGGTTCTCTATTAAAAGGAGGCCTTAATATCCCTTAGTTTCCAATATGGACCCCGCTGCCATGGGAGGGTAGGACAATAGATGTCATGCAAGTTCTTTTAATAAATCACGTATGACTATTTACGGAATACAGGCCTACATTATATCGATGAACTGGAGCTAGTACCGAATAGCCCTAGATCATAACTGTCACATGATGAATATCATCCAACAAGTCACCGATCCAATGCCTACGAATTTATCTTATATTGTTTCTACTAAGTTACTACTGTTATCATCACTGTTACACTTGCTACAAAATTACTGCTATCACTGATATTGTTACTATTGATGTTGTCACTACTATCAAAACTATCAAACTACTGTGCTACTTATTACTTGTTGCGGATAATTAATCTCCAGGTGTGGTTGAATTGACAACTCAACTGCTAATACCTTCAAATATTCTTTGGCTCCCCTTGTGTTGAATCTATAAATTTGGGTTGAATACTCTACCCTCGAAAACTATTGTGATCCCCTATACTTGTGGGTTATCACGCGGATTCCAGGTTTCGAAGACAGAGGCTGCAGAAGTATCCGTTTGGCCATCCTCGCCTTTGTAGCCGGTCGTTGCACCAGATCCTGTTCTTGTGCAGGAGCCATGAGAACATTTTGGCTGTTCCCGACGTCCAGCTTCTCCAGATTACATTGTCGTTGCTTGTGTTCGGCCTGTTTTGAAAATGCATGCGGTATGCCGCCCTGGCCGAGTAGCGATCGCCGCCACCCGTTGTCCACTGAATTCTATCCGGCACTTGGCTGTCCAGGGTCATCCCAACGTGCTGTATTTGGCGCCAAAGTTGCAGGTATTCAGTGACGATGAGCATTGTGTTGCCATGGCGCAGGTCCCCGATCCACTGGTCGTTGGTGAGTGCCGCAGCCACCGTGCGGTTCTTGCGCCTGGAGTGATTGTAGATGAAGGAAATATGCCCTAGAGGCAATAATAAAGTTATTATTTATTTCCTTATATCATGGTAAATGTTTATTATTCATGCTAGAATTGTATTAACCGGAAACATAATACATGTGTGAATACATAGACAAACAGTATGTCACTAGTATGCCTCTACTTGACTAACTCGTTGATCAAAGATGGTTATGTTTCCTAACCATAGACATGAGTTGTCATTTGATTAATGGGATCACATCATTAGGAGAATGATGTGATTGACTTGACCCATACCGTTAGCTTTGCACTTGATCGTTTAGTTTGTTGCTATTGCTTTCTTCATGACTTATACATGTTCCTATGACTATGAGATTATGCAACTCCCATTTACCGGAGGAACACTTTGTGTGCTACCAAACGTCACAACGTAACTGGGTGATTATAAAGGTGCTCTACAGGTGTCTCCGAAGGTACTTTTTGGGTTGGCGTATTTCGAGATTAGGATTTGTCACTCCGATTGTCGGAGAGGTATCTCTGGGCCCACTCGGTAATGCACATCACTATAAGCCTTGCAAGCATTGCAACTAATGAGTTAGTTGCGGGATGATGTGTTACGGAACGAGTAAAGAGACTTGCCGGTAACGAGATTGAACTAGGTATTGAGATACCGACGATCGAATCTCGGGCAAGTAACATACCGATGACAAAGGGAACAACGTATGTTGTTATGCGGTTTGACTGATAAAGATCTTCGTAGAATATGTAGGAGCCAATATGAGCATCCAGGTTCCGCTATTGGTTATTGACCGGAGACGTGTCTCGGTCATGTCTACATAGTTCTCGAACCCGTAGGGTCCGCACGCTTAAAGTTCGATAAAAGTTATATTATGAGTTTATGTGTTTTGATGTACCGAAGGAGTTCGGAGTCCCGGATGAGATCGGGGACATGACGAGGAGTCTCAAAATGATCGAGACGTAAAGATCGATATATAGGATGACTATATTCGGACATCGGAAAGGTTCTGAGTGATTCGGGTATTTTCGGGAGTACCGGGGAGTTACGGGAATTCGTATTGGGCCTTAATGGGCCATACGAGAAAGGAGAGAAAGGCCTCAAAGGGTGGCCGCACCCCTCCCCATGGGCTGGTCCGAATTGGACTAGGGAGGGGGGCACTATTGGGGAACGTAGTAATTTCAAAAAATTTCCTACGCACACGCAAGATCATGGTGATGCATAGCAACGAGAGGGGAGAGTGTGATCTACGTACCCTTGTAGACCGACGGCGGAAGCGTTAGCACAACGCGGTTGATGTAGTCGTACGTCTTCACGGCCCGACCGATCAAGCACCGAAACTACGGCACCTCCGAGTTCTAGCAGACGTTCAACTCGATGACGATCCCCGGACTCCGATCCAAAAAAGTGTCGGGGAAGAGTTCCGTCAGCACGACGGCGTGGTGACGATCTTGATGTACTACCGTCGCAGGGCTTCGCCTAAGACTGCTACAATATTATCGAGGATTATGGTGGAAGGGGGCACCGCACACGGCTAAGAATATGATCACGTGGATCAACTTGTGTGTCTAGGGGTGCCCCCTGCCCCTGTATATAAAGGAGCAGGGGAAGGTGCGGCCGACCAGGAGGAGGGCGCGCCAGGAGGAGTCCTACTCCCACCGGGAGTAGGATTCCCCCCCTTTCCTAGTTGGAATAGGATTCGGGAGGGGGAAAGAGGAGAGAGAGAAGGAAGGGGGGCGCCGCCCCCCTCTCCTTGTCCTATTCGTACTAGGGGGGGAGGGGCACGCGGCCCAGCCCTGGCCACCTCTCCTCTCTTCCACTAAAGCCCACTAAGGCCCATATACCTCCCCGGGGGTTCCGGTAACCTCCCGGTACTCCGGTAAAATCCCGATTTCACCCGGAACACTTCCGATATCCAAATATAGGCTTCCAATATATCAATCTTTATGTCTCGACCATTTCGAGACTCCTCGTCATGTCCGTGATCACATCCGGGACTCCGAACAAACTTCGGTACATCAAAATTCATAAACTCATAATATAACTGTCATCAAAACCTTAAGCGTGCGGACCCTACGGGTTCGAGAACAATGTAGACATGACCGAGACACATCTCCGGTCAATAACCAATAGCGGAACCTGGATGCTCATATTGGCTCCCACATATTCTACGAAGATCTTTATCGGCCAGACCGCATAACAACATACGTTGTTCCCTTTGTCATCGGTATGTTACTTGCCCGAGATTCGATCGTCGGTATCTCAATACCTAGTTCAATCTTGTTACCGGCAAGTCTCTTTACTCGTTTCGTAATACATCATCTTGCAACGAACTCATTAGTTGTAATGCTTGCAAGGCTTATGTGATGTGCATTACCGAGAGGGCCCAGAGATACCTCTCCGACAATCGGAGTGACAAATCCTAATCTCGAAATACGCCAACCCAACATGTACCTTTGGAGACACCTGTAGAGCTCCTTTATAATCACCCAGTTACGTTGTGACGTTTGGTAGCACACAAAGTGTTCCTCCGGCAAACGGGAGTTGCATAATCTCATAGTCATAGGAACATGTATAAGTCATGAAGAAAGCAATAGCAACATATTAAACGATCGGGTGCTAAGCTAATGGAATGGGTCATGTCAATCACATCATTCTCCTAATGATGTGATCCCATTAATCAAATGACAACATATGTCTATGGTTAGGAAACATAACCATCTTCGATTAACGAGCTAGTCAAGTAGAGGCATACTAGTGACGTTTGGTTTGTCTATGTATTCACACAAGTATTATGTTTCCGGGTAATACAATTCTAGCATGAATAATAAACATTTATCATGATATAAGGAAATAAAATAATAACATTATTATTGCCTCTAGGGCATATTTCCTTCAGTCTCCCACTTGCACTAGAGTCAATAATCTAGATTACACAGTAATGATTCTAACACCCATGGAGCTTTGGTGTTGATCATGTTTTGCTCGTGGAAGAGGCTTAGTCAATGGGTCTGCTATATTCAGATCCGTATGTATCTTGCAAATCTCTATGTCTCCCACCTGGACTAGATCCCAGATGGAATTGAAGCGTCTCTTGATGTGCTTGGTTCTCTTGTGAAATCTGGATTCCTTTGCCAAGGCAATTGCACCAGTATTGTCAAAAGATTTTCATTGGACCCAATGCACTAGGTATGACAGCTAGATCGGATATGAACTCCTTCATCCAGACTCCTTCGTTTGCTGCTTCCGAAGCAGCTATGTACTCCGCTTCACATGTAGATCCCGCCACAACGCTTTGTTTAGAACTGCACCAACAGACAGCTCCACCGTTTAATGTAAACACGTATCCGGTTTGCGATTTAGAATCATCCGGATCAGTGTCAAAGCTTGCACCAACGTAACCATTTACGATGAGCTCTTTGTCACCTCCATATATGAGAAACATATCCTTAGTCCTTTTCAGGTATTTCAGGATGTTCTTGACCGCTGTCCAGTGATCCACTCCTGGATTACTTTGGTACCTCCCTGCTAAACTTATAGCAAGACACACATCAGGTCTGGTACACAGCATTGCATACATGATAGAGCCTATGGCTGAAGCATAGGGAACATATTTCATTTTCTCTCTATCTTCTGCATTGGTCGGGGATTGAGCCTTACTCAATTTCACACCTTGTAACACAGGCAAGAATCCTTTCTTTGCTTGATCCATTTTGAACTTCTTCAAAACTTTGTCAAGGTATGTGCTTTGTGAAAGTCCAATTAAGCGTCTTGATCTATCTCTATAGATCTTAATGCCCAATATGTAAGCAGCTTCACCGGGGTCTTTCATTGAAAAACTCTTATTCAAGTATACTTTTATGCTATCCAGAAATTCTATATCATTTCCGATTAGCAATATGTCATCTACATATAATATCAGAAATGCTACAGAGCTCCCACTCACTTTCTTGAAAATACAGGCTTCTCCAAAAGTCTATACAAAACCAAATGCTTTGATCACACTATCAAAGTGTTTATTCCAACTCCGAGAGGCTTGCACCAGTCCATAAATGGATCGCTGGAGCTTGCACACTTTGTTAGCTCCCTTTGGATCGACAAAACCTTCCGGCTGCATCATATACAACTCTTCTTGCAGAAATCCATTCAGGAATGCAGTTTTGACATCCATTTGCCAAATTTCATAATCATAAAATGCGGCAATTGCTAACATGATTCGGACAGACTTAAGCATCGCTACGGGTGAGAAGGTCTCATCGTAGTCAATCCCTTGAACTTGCCGAAAACCTTTTGCGACAAGTCGAGCTTTGTAGACAGTAATATTACCGTCAGCGTCAGTCTTCTTCTTGAAGATCCATTTATTCTCAATTGCTTGCCGATCATTGGGCAAGTCAACCAAAGTCCATATTTTGTTCTCATACATGGATCCCATCTCAGATTTCATGGCTTCAAGCCATTTTGCGGAATCTGGGCTCACCATCGCTTCTTCATAGTTCGTAGGTTCATCATGATCTAGTAGCATGACTTCCAGAACAGGATTACCGTACCACTCTGGCGCGGATCTTACTCTGGTTGATCTACGAGGTTCAGTAGTATCTTGTTCTGAAGTTTCATGATCATTATCATTAGCTTCCTCACTAATTGGTGTAGGTGTCACAGAAACTGGTTTCTGTGATGTGCTACTTTCCAATAAGGGAGCAGGTACAGTTACCTCGTCAAGTTCTACTTTCCTCCCACTCACTTCTTTCGAGAGAAACTCCTTCTCTAGAAAGTTTTTGAATTTAGCAACAAAAGTCTTGCCTTCGGATCTGTGATAGAAGGTGTATCCAATAGTTTCCTTTGGATATCCTATGAAGACACATTTCTCCGATTTGGGTTCGAGCTTATTAGGTTGAAGTTTTTTCACATAAGCATCGCAGCCCCAAACTTTCAGAAACGACAACTTTGGTTTCTTGCCAAACCACAGTTCACATGGCGTCGTCTCAACGGATTTTGATGGTGCCCTATTCAACATGAATGCGGCCGTCTCTAGAGCATATCCCCAAAATGATAGCGGTAAATCAGTAAGAGACATCATAGATTGCACCATATCTAGTAAAGTACGATTACGACGTTCGGACACACCATTACGCTGTGGTGTTCCAGGTGGCGTGAGTTGCGAAACTATTCCAGATTGTTTTAAATGTACACCAAACTCGTAACTCAAATATTCTCCTCCACGATCAGATCGTAGGAATTTTATTTTCTTGTTACGATGATTTTCAACTTCACTCTGAAATTCTTTGAACTTTTCAAATGTTTCAGACTTATGTTTCATTAAGTAGATATACCCATATCTGCTTAAGTCATCTGTGAAGGTGAGAAAATAACGATATCCGCCACGAGCCTCAACATTCATCGGACCACATACATCTGTATGTATGATTTCCAATAAATCTATTGCTCTCTCCATAGTACCGGAGAACGGTGTTTTTGTCATCTTACCCATAAGGCACGGTTCGCAAGTACCAAGTGATTCATAATCAAGTGGTTCCAAAAGCCCATCAGTATGGAGTTTCTTCATGCGCTTTATACCGATATGACCCAAGCGGCAGTGCCACAAATAAGTTGCACTATCATTATCAACTCTGCATCTTTTGGTTTCAACACTATGAATATGTGTGTCACTACTATCGAGATTTAATAAGAATAGACCACTCTTTAAGGGTGCATGACCATAAAAGA
The DNA here is from genome assembly GCF_003073215.2 of Triticum urartu. NCBI lineage: Eukaryota > Viridiplantae > Streptophyta > Magnoliopsida > Poales > Poaceae > Triticum > Triticum urartu. The sequence continues at coordinate 471,630,565 of NC_053028.1, forward strand.
TATTACTCATGTAAATAGAACAACCATTATTCTCTGATTTAAATGAATAACCGTCTCGCATCAAACAAGATCCAGATATAATGTTCATGCTTAACGCTGGCACCAAATAACAATTATTTAGGTCTAATACTAATCCCGAAGGTAGATGTAGAGGTAGCGTGCCGACCGCGATCACATCGACTTTGGAACCATTTCCCACGCGCATCGTCACCTCATCCTTAGCCAATCTTCGCTTAATCCGTATTCCCTGTTTCGAGTTGCAAATATTAGCAACAGAACCAGTATCAAATACCCAGGTGCTACTGCGAGCATTAGTAAGGTACACATCAATAACATGTATATCACATATACCTTTGTTCACCTTGACATCCTTCTTATCCGCCAAATACTTGGGGCAGTTCCGCTTCCAGTGACCAGTCTGCTTGCAGTAGAAGCACTCAGTTTTAGGCTTAGGTCCAGGTTTGGGTTTCTTCTCTTGAGTAGCAACTTGCTTGCTGTTCTTTTTGAAGTTCCCCTTCTTCTTCCCTTTGCCCTTTTTCTTGAAACTAGTGGTCTTGTTGACCATCAACACTTGATGCTCCTTCTTGATTTCTACCTCCGCAGCTTTTAGCATTGCGAAGAGCTCGGGAATAGTCTTATTCATCCCTTGCATATTATAGTTCATCACGAAGCTCTTGTAGCTTGGTGGCAGTGATTGGAGAATTCTGTCAATGACGCAATCATCTGGAAGATTAACTCCCAATTGAATCAAGTGATTATTATACCCAGACATTTTGAGTATATGCTCACTGACAGAACTGTTCTCCTCCATCTTGCAACTATAGAACTTATTGGAGACTTCATATCTCTCAATCCGGGCATTTGCTTGAAATATTAACTTCAACTCCTGGAACATCTCATATGCTCCATGACGTTCAAAACGTCGTTGAAGTCCCGATTCTAAGCCGTAAAGCATGGCACACTGAACTATCGAGTAGTCATCAGCTTTGCTCTGCCAGACGTTCATAACATCTGGTGTTGCTCCAGCAGCAGGCCTGGCACCCAGCGGTGCTTCCAGGACGTAATTCTTCTGTGCAGCAATGAGGATAATCCTCAAGTTACGGACCCAGTCCGTGTAATTGCTACCATCATCTTTCAACTTTGCTTTCTCAAGGAACGCATTAAAATTCAACGGAACAACAGCACAGGCCATCTATCTACAATCAAACATAAACAAGCAAGATACTATCAGGTACTAAGTTTCATGATAAATTTAGGTTCAATTAATCATATTACTTAAAGAACTCCCACTTAGATAGACATCCCTCTAATCCTCTAAGTGATTACGTGATCCAAATCAACTAAACCATGTCCGATCATCACGTGAGATGGAGTAGTTTCATTGGTGAACATCACTATGTTGATCATATCTACTATATGATTCACGCTCGACCTTTCGGTCTACGTGTTCCGAGGCCATATCTGTATATGCTTGGCTCGTCAAGTATAACCTGAGTATTCCGCGTGTGCAACTGTTTTGCACCCGTTGTATTTGAACATAGAGCCTATCACACCCGATCATCACGTGGTGTCTCAGCACGAAGAACTTTCGCAACGGTGCATACTCAGGGAGAACACTTCTTGATAATTAGTGAGAGATCATCTTATAATGCTACCGTCAATCAAAGCAAGATAAGATGCATAAAAGATAAACATCACATGCAATCAATATAAGTGATATGATATGGCCATCATCATCTTGTGCTTGTGATCTCCATCTTCGAAGCACCATCGTGATCACCATCGTCACCGGCGCGACACCTTGATCTCCATCGTAGCACCGTTGTCGTCTCGCCAATCTTATGCTTCCACGACTATCGCTACCGCTTAGTGATAAAGTAAAGCATTACAGCGCGATTGCATTGCATACAATAAAGTGACAACCATATGGCTCCTGCCAGTTGCCGATAACTCGGTTACAAAACATGATCATCTCATACAATAAAATTTAGCATCATGTCTTGACCATATCACATCACAACATGCCCTGCAAAAACAAGTTAGACGTCCTCTACTTTGTTGTTGCAAGTTTTACGTGGCTGCTACGGGCTTAAGCAAGAACCAATCTTACCTACGCATCAAAACCACAACGATAGATTGTCAAGTTGGTGCTGTTTTAACCTTCGCAAGGACCGGGCGTAGCCACACTCGGTTCAACTAAAGTTGGAGAAACTGTCACCCGCTAGCCACCTTTGTGCAAAGCACGTCGGGAGAACCGGTCTCGCGTAAGCGTACGCGTAATGTCGGTCCGGGCCGCTTCGTCCAACAATACCGCCGAACCAAAGTATGACATGCTGGTAAGCAGTATGACTTATATCGCCCACAACTCACTTGTGTTCTACTCGTGCATATAATATCAACACATAAAACCTAGGCTCGGATGCCACTATTGGGGAACGTAGTAATTTCAAAAAAATTCCTACGCACACGCAAGATCATGGTGATGCATAGCAACGAGAGGGGAGAGTGTGATCTATGTACCCTTGTAGATCGACAGCGGAAGCGTTAGCACAATGCGGTTGATGTAGTCGTACGTCTTCACGGCCCGACCGATCAAGCACCGAAACTACGGCACCTTCGAGTTCTAGCACACGTTCAGCTCGATGACGATCCCCGGACTCCGATCCAGCAAAGTGTCGGGGAAGAGTTCCGTCAGCACGACGGCGTGGTGACGATCTTGATGTACTACCGTCGCAGGGCTTCGCCTAAGACCGCTACAATATTATCAAGGATTATGGTGGAAGGGGGCACCGCACACGGCTAAGAATATGATCACGTGGATCAACTTGTGTGTCTATGGGTGCCCCCTTCCCCCGTATATAAAGGAGCAGGGGAAGGTGCGGCCGGCCAGGAGGAGGGCGCGCCAGGAGGAGTCCTACTCCCACCGGGAGTAGGATTCCCCCCTTTCCTAGTTGGAATAGGATTCGGGAGGGGGAAAGAGGAGAGAGAGAGAAGGAAGGGGGCGCCGCCCCCTCTCCTTGTCCTATTCGGACTAGGGGGGAGGGGCGCGCGGCCCAGCCCTGGCCACCTCTCCTCTCTTCCACTAAAGCCCACTAAGGCCCATATACCTCCCGGGGGTTCCGGTAACCTCCCGGTACTCCGGTAAAATCCCGATTTCACCCGGAACACTTCCGATATCCAAATATAGGCTTCCAATATATCAATATTTATGTCTCGACCATTTCGAGACTCCTTGTCATGTCCGTGATCACATCCGGGACTCCGAACAAACTTCGGTACATCAAAATGCATAAACTCATAATATAACTGTCATCAAAACCTTAAGCGTGCGGACCCTACGGGTTCGAGAACAATGTAGACATGACCGAGACACGTCTCCGGTCAATAACCAATAGCGGAACCTGGATGCTCATATTGGCTCCCACATATTCTACGAAGATCTTTATTGGTCAGACCGCATAACAACATACGTTGTTCCCTTTGTCATCGGTATGTTACTTGCCCGAGATTCGATCGTCGGTATCTCAATACCTAGTTCAATCTCGTTACCGGCAAGTCTCTTTACTCGTTTCGTAATACATCATCTTGCAACTAACTCATTAGTTGTAATGCTTGCAAGGCTTATGTGATGTGCATTACCGAGAGGGCCCAGAGATACCTCTCCGACAATCGGAGTGACAAATCCTAATCTCGAAATACGCCAACCCAACATGTACCTTTGGAGACACCTGTAGAGCTCCTTTATAATCACCCAGTTACGTTGTGATGTTTGGTAGCACACAAAGTGTTCCTCCGGCAAACGGGAGTTGCATAATCTCATAGTCATAGGAACATGTATAAGTCATGAAGAAAGCAATAGCAACATATTAAACGATCGGGTGCTAAGCTAATGGAACGGGTCATGTCAATCACATCATTCTCCTGATGATGTGATCCCATTAATCAAATAACAACATATGTCTATGGTTAGGAAACATAAGCATCTTTGATTAACGAGCTATTCAAGTAGAGTCATACTAGTGACATTTGGTTTGTCTATGTATTCACACAAGTATTATGTTTCCGGATAATACAATTCTAGCATGAATAATAAACATTTATCATGATATAAGGAAATAAAATAATAACATTATTATTGCCTCTAGGGCATATTTCCTTCAGGCGCCCCCTTCCTTCCTTCTCCTTTTCCCTTCCCTTTCCTTCCCTCCTACTCCTACTACTTGGAAGGGCTCCTAGTTCTACTAGGAAAAGGGGAATCCTACTCCCGGTGGGAGTAGGACTCCCCTAGGGCGCGCCATAGAGAGGGTCGGCCCTCCCACCCTCCACTCCTTTATATACGGGGGCAGGGGGCACCCCAAAGACACAACAATTGATCTCTTGATCTCTTAGCCGTGTGCGGTGCCCCTCTCCACCATAATCCACCTCGGTCATATCGTAGCAGTGCTTAGGCGAAGCCCTGCGTCAGTAGAACATCATCATCGTCACCACGCCGTCGAGCTGACGGAACTCTCCCTCAAAGCTCGGCTGGATCGGAGTTCGAGGGACGTCATCGAGTTGAACATGTGCAGAACTCGGAGGTGTCGTGCGTTCGGTACTTGATCGGTCGGATCGTGAAGACGTACGACTACATCAACCGCGTTGTGCTAACGCTTCCGCTTTCGGTCTACGAGGGTACGTAGACAGCACTCTCCCCTCTCGTTGCTATGCATCACCATAATCTTGCGTGTGCGTAGGGTTTTTTTTTGAAATTACTACGTTCCCAAACAGTGGTATCGAGCCAGGTTTTATGCGTTGGTGTAATATGCACGAGTAGAACACAAGTGAGTTGTGGGCAATATAAGTCATACTGCTTACCAGCATGTCACACTTTGGTTCGGCGGTATTGATGGATGAAGCGGCCCGGACCGACATTACGCGTACGCTTACGCGAGACTGGTTTTACCGTCGTGCTATGCACACAGGTGACTAGCGGGTGTCAGTTTCTCCAACTTTAGTTGAACCGGGTGTGCCTACACTCGGTCCTTGAGAAGGTTAAAACAGCACCAACTTGACAAACTATCGTTGTGGTTTTGATGCGAAGGTAAGAACGGTTCTTGCTAAGCCCGTAGCAGCCACGTAAAACTTGCAACAACAAAGTAGAGGACGTCTAACTTGTTTTTGCAGGGCATGTTGTGATGTGATATGGTCAAGACGTGATGAGATATAAGTTTTTGTATAAGATGATCATGTCTTGTTGAAGTTATTGGCAACTGGCAGAAGCCTTATGGTTGTTTCTTTATTGCATAAGATGCAAGAGCCAAATAATTGCTTTACTTTATCGCTATGCGATAGCAATAGTTGCAAGAGCAATAGTTGGCGAGACGACCATGTGACGACACATTGATATAGATCAAGATGATGGAGATCATGGTGTCATTCCGGTGATGATGGAAATCATGACGATGCTTTAAAGATGGAGATCAAAGGCACAAGATGATGATGGCCGTATCATGTCACATATTTTGATTGCATGTGATGTTTATCTTTTATACATCTTATTTTGCTTAGTTCGGCGTTAGCATTATAAGATGATCTCTCACTAAATTTCAAGATAAAAGTGTTCTCCCTGAGTATGCACCGTTGCCAAAGTTCGTCGTGCCCAGACACCACGTGATGATCGGGTGTGATAAGCTCTACGTCCATCTACAATGGGTGCAAGCCAGTTTTGCACACGCAGAATACTCAGGTTAAACTTGACGAGCCTAGCATATGCAGACATGGCCTCGGAACACTGAGACCGAAAGGTCGAGCGTGAATCATATAGTAGATATGATCAACATAATGATGTTCACCATTGAAAGCTACTCCATTTCACGTGATGATCGGTTATGGTTTAGTTAATTTGGATCACGTGATCACTTAGAAGATTAGAGGGGTGTCTTTCTAAGTGGGAGTTCTTAAGTAATATGATTAATTGAACTTAAATTTATCATGAACTTAGTCTTGGTAGTATTAGCATATCTATGTTGTAGATCAATAGCTCGCGTTTAGCTCCCCTGTTTTATTTTTGATATGTTCCTAGAGAAAACTAAGTTGAAAGATGTTAGTAGCAATGATGCGGATTGGATCCGTGATCTGAGGTTTATCCTCATTGCTGCACAGAAGAATTATGTCCTTAATGCACCGCTAGGTGACAGACCTATTGCAGGAGCAAATGCAGACATCATGAACGTTTGGCTAGCTCAATATGATGACTACTTGATAGTTTAGTGCACCATGCTTAACAGCTTAGAATCGGGACTTCAAAGACATTTTGAACGTCATGGATCATATGGATGTTCCAGGAGTTGAAGTTAATATTTCAAGCAAATACCCGAGTTGAGAGATATGAAGTCTCCAACAAGTTCTATAGCTAAAAGATGGAGGAGAATAGCTCAAGCAGTGAGCATGTGTTCAGATTGTCTAGGTACTACAATCGCTTGAATCAAGTGGGAGTTAATCTTCTAGATAAAATAGTGATTGACAGAATTCTCTAGTCACCATCACCAAGTTAGTAGAACTTCGTGATGAACTATAGTATGCAAGGGATGATGAAAACGATTCCTGAGCTTTTCATGATGATGAAATCGATGAAGGTAGAAATCAAGAAAGAGCATCAAGTGTTGATGGTTAACAAGACCACTAGTTTCAAGAAAAGGGCAAAGGGAAAGAAAGGGAACTTCAAGAAGAACGGCAAGCAAGTTGCTGCTCAAGTGAAGAAGCCCAAGTCTGGTCCTAAGACTGAGACTAAGTTCTTCTACTGCAAAGGGACTGGTCACTGGAAGCGGAACTGCCCCAAGTATTTGGCGGATAAGAAGGATGGCAAAGTGAACAAAGGTATATTTGATATACAGATTATTGATGTGTATTTTACTAGTGTTCGTAGCAACCCCTCGGTATTTGATACTGGTTCAGTTGCTAAGAGTAGTAACTCAAAACGGGAGTTGCAGAATGAACAGAGACTAGTTAAGGGTGAAGTGACGATGTGTGTTGGAAGTGATTCCAAGATTGATATGATCATCATCGCACACTCCCTATACTTTCGGGATTAGTGTTGAACCTAAATAAGTGTTATTTGGTGTTTGCGTTGAACATGAATATGATTTGATCATGTTTATTGCAATACGGTTATTCATTTAAGTAAGAGAATAAATTGTTGTTCTGTTTACATGAATAAAACCTTCTATGGTCATACACCCAATGAAAATGGTTTGTTGGATCTGTGGTGATACACATTCTCATAATATTGAAGCCAAAAGATGCAAAGTTAATAATGATAGTGCAACTTATTTGTGGCACTGCCGTTTAGGTCATATTGGTGTAAAGCGCATGAAGAAAATCCATGTTGATGGGCTTTTGGAATCACTTGATTATGAATCAGTTGATGCTTGCGAACCGTGCCTTATGGGCAAGATTACTAAGACTTCGTTCTCCGGAACAATGGAGCAAGCAACTGACTTATTGGAAATAATACATACTGATGTATACAGTCCGATGAATGTTGAGGCTCGCGGCGGGTATCGTTATTTTCTGACCTTCACAGATGATTTGAGCAGATATGGGTATATCTACTTGATGAAACATAAGTCTGAAACATTTGAAAAGTTCAAAAACTTCAGAGTGAAGTGGAAAATCATCGTGACAAGAAAATAAAGTTTCTACGATCTGATCGCAGAGACAAATATTTGAGTTACGAGTTTGGTCTTCAATTAAAACAATGTGGAATAGTTTCACAAAATCGTGCCACCTGGAACACCCCAGCATAATGGTGTGTCTGAACGTCATAACTGTACTATTATTGGATATAGTGCAATCTATGATGTTTCTTACCGATTAACCACTATAGTTTTGAGGTTATGCATTAGAGACAACTACATTCACGTTAAATAGGGCACCATCTAAATCCGTTGAGATGACACCATATGAAGTATGGTTTGGCAAGAAAGCTAAGCTGTCGTTTCTTAAAGTTTGGGGTTGCAATGCTTATGTGAAAAAGTTTCAACCTGATAAGCTCAAACCCAAATCGGAGAAGTGCGTCTTCATAGGATACCCAAAAGAAAATGTTGGGTACACCTTCTATCACAGATCCGAAGGCAAGATATTCATTGCTGAGAATGGATCCTTTCTAGAGAAGGAGTTTCTCTCGAAAGAAGTGAGTGGGAGGAAAGTAGAACTTGATGAGGTAATTGTACCTGCTCCCTTATTGGAAAGTAGTTCATCACAGAAATCTGTTCCTGTGACTACTACACCAATTAGTGAGGAAGCTAATGATGATGATCATATAACTTTAGATCAAGTTACTACCGAACCTCGTAGGTAAACCAGAGTGAGATCCGCACCAGAGTGGTACGGTAATCCTGTTCTGGAGGTCATGTTACTTGACCATGACGAGCCTACGAACTATGAGGAAGCGATGATGAGCCCAGATTCCGCGAAATGGCTTGAGGCCATGAAATCTGAGATGAGATCCATGTATGAGAACAAAGTATGGACTTTGATTGACTTGCCCAATGATCGGCGAGCCATTGAGATTAAATGGATCTTCAAGAGAAAGACGGACGTTGATAGTAGTGTTACTATCTACAAAGCTAGAATTGTCGCAAAAAGGTTTTCGACAAGTTCAAGGTGTTGACTATGATGAGAGTTTCTCACTCGTATCTATGCTTAAGTCTGTCCGAATCATGTTAACAATTGCCGCATTTTATGAAATCTGGCAAATGGATAAACAAAACTGCATTCTTTAATGGATTTATTAAAGAAGAGTTGTATATGATGCAACCAGAAGGTTTTTTCAATCCTAAAGGTACTAACAAAATATGCAAGCTCTAGCGATCCATCTATGGACTAGTGCAAGCATCTCGGAGTTGGAATATACGCTTTGATAAGATGATCAAAGCATATAGTTTTATACAGACTTGCGGTGAAGCCTGTATATACAAGAAAGTGAGTGGGAGCACTACAACATTTCTGATAAGTATATGTGAATGACATATTATTGATCGGAGATAATGTTGAATTATTCTGCAAAGCATAAAGGAATGTTTGAAAGGAGTTTTTCAAAGAAAGACCTTGGTGAAGTTGCTTACATATTGAGCATCAAGATCTATAGAGATAGATCAAGACGCTTGATAAGTTTTTCAATGAGTACACACCTTGACAAGATTTTGAAGTAGTTCAAAATGGAACAGTCAAAGAAGGAGTTATTGCCTGTGTTACAAGGTGTGAAGTTGAGTAAGACTCAAAAGCCGACCACGGCAGAAGATAGAGAGAGAATGAAAGTCATTCCCTATGCCTCAGCAATAGGTTCTATAAAGTATGCCATGCTGTGTACCAGACCTATTGTATACCCTGCCCTGAGTTTGGCAAGGGAGTACAATAGTGATCTAGGAGTAGATCACTGGACACTGGTCAAAATTATCCTTAGTGGAATAAGGATATGTTTCTCGATTATGGAGGTGACAAAATGTTCGTCGTAAAGGGTTACGTCGATGCAAGTTTTGACACTGATCCAGATGACTCAAAGTCTCAATCTGGATACATATTGAAAGTGGGAGCAATTAGCTAGAGTAGCTCCGTGCAGAGCATTGTTGACATAGAAATTTGCAAAATACATATGGATCTGAATGTGGCAGACCCGTTGACTAAACTTCCCTCACAAGCAAAACATGATCACACCTTAGTACTCTTTGGGTATTAATCACATAGCGATGTGAACTAGATTATTGACTCCAGTAAACCCTTTGGGTGTTGGTCAAATGACGATGTGAACTATGGGTGTTAATCACATGGTGATGTGAACTATTGATGTTAAATCACATGGCGATGTGAACTAGATTATTGACTCTAGTGCAAGTGGGAGACTGAAGGAAATATACCCTAGAGGCAATAATAAAGTTATTATTTATTTCCTTATATCATGGTAAATGTTTATTATTCATGCTAGAATTGTATTAACCGGAAACATAATACATGTGTGAATACATAGACAGACAGTATGTCACTAGTATGCCTCTACTTGACTAGCTCGTTGATCAAAGATGGTTATGTTTCCTAACCATAGACATGAGTTGTCATTTGATTAATGGGATCACATCATTAGGAGAATGATGTGATTGACTTGACCCATACCGTTAGCTTTGCACTTGATCGTTTAGTTTGTTGCTATTGCTTTCTTCATGACTTATACATGTTCCTATGACTATGAGATTATGCAACTCCCATTTACCGGAGAAACACTTTGTGTGCTACCAAACGTCACAACGTAACTGGGTGATTATAAAGGTGCTCTACAGGTGTCTCCGAAGGTACTTTTTGGGTTGGCGTATTTCGAGATTAGGATTTGTCACTCCGATTGTCGGAGAGGTATCTCTGGGCCCACTCGGTAATGCACATCACTATAAGCCTTGCAAGCATTGCAACTAATGAGTTAGTTGCGGGATGATGTGTTACGGAACGAGTAAAGAGACTTGCCGGTAACGAGATTGAACTAGGTATTGAGATACCGACGATCGAATCTCGGGCAAGTAACATACCGATGACAAAGGGAACAACGTATGTTGTTATGCGGTTTGACCGATAAAGATCTTCGTAGAATATGTAGGAGCCAATATGAGCATCCAGGTTCCGCTATTGGTTATTGACCGGAGGCGTGTCTCGGTCATGTCTACATAGTTCTCGAACCCGTAGGGTCCGCACGCTTAAAGTTCGATAAAAGTTATATTATGAATTTATGTGTTTTGATGTACCGAAGGAGTTCGGAGTCCCGGATGAGATTGGGGACATGACGAGGAGTCTCAAAATGATCGAGACGTAAAGATCGATATATTGGACGACTATATTCGGACATCGGAAAGGTTTCGAGTGATTCGAGTATTTTCAGGAGTACCGGGGAGTTACAGGAATTCGTATTGGGCCTTAATGGACCATACGAGAAAGGAGAGAAAGGCCTCAAAGGGTGGCCGCACCCCTCCCCATGGGCTGGTCCGAATTGGACTAGGGAGGGGGGGCTTCCTTCCTTCTTCTTTTCCCTTCCCTTTCCTTCCCTCCTACTCCCACTACTTGGAAGGGCTCCTAGTTCTACTAGGAAAAGGGGAATCCTACTCCCGGTGGGAGTAGGACTCCCCTAGGGCGCACCATAGAGAGGGCCGGCCCTCCCCCTCCTCCACTCCTTTATATACGGGGGCAGGGGGCACCCCAAAGACACAACAATTGATCTCTTGATCTCTTAGCCGTGTGCGGTGACCCTCTCCACCATAATCCACCTCGGTCATATCGTAGCGGTGCTTAGGTGAAGCCCTGCGTTGGTAGAACATCATCATCATCACCATGCCGTCGTGCTGACGGAACTCTCCCTCAAAGCTCGGCTGGATCGGAGTTCGAGGGACGTCATCGAGTTGAACGTGTGCAGAACTCGGAGGTGCCGTGCGTTCAGTACTTGATCGGTCGGATCGTGAAGACGTACGACTACATCAACCGCATTGTGCTAACGCTTCCGCTTTCGGTCTACGAGGGTACGTAGACAACACTCTCCCCTTTCGTTGCTATGCATCACCATAATCTTGCGTGTGCGTAGGAATTTTTTTGAAATTACTACGTTCCCCAACAGTAGAGGCCCGGGAAGGATGAAGACAGAGGAGCGACGCCCAACCAGTGGCTCGTCCAGAAGCTTTCCTGTTGGCCGTTGCCGATCAGGACGCGCGTGGCTTGCTGGAACATTGCATGGTCCATCTTGTCGCAGGGCAGAGGAAAGACCGTCCAGGGTCTCGACGGCTGTTGCCGGGCCTAGGACCGTGATCCTTGAAAAAGTGCATTCCAGGATCACGGTCCTTGGAGGAGTATGATGGCTTCCATGATCCTAGGACCGTGATCCTTGAAAAGGTGGTTGTATATATGAGTGCAGGTTCAAAAATTACCATATGACTTTCTGCATGATTGGATCATTATTGGATGTGCAAACTTTTGGGTAAGATCCCGGAGGTTCAGATCAAATTGTCGGCAGGGTTTATTTGAGAGTTTGTTCATTTGTGAGTCAAGATGAACGTTAACAATAAGATCACGCATTTGTGTCCATTACGAAGGGGGTGAGAAGGAAAGATATCATGTGAAATATGAAAAGCTCCAAATGTTTTTATGCTAACTGCTATTTACTCGGTCATTGGCATCAAGAATGTGGAAAATGGGAGCACAATGAAGCAAGCTTCCGAGTGGGGTATGACTTTATTATTGTTGACGGTGCTTGAGGTTGAGGTCGTGGAAGAGGTAGATGTGACCCATGTGGAGGCTAGGGAATGAATGACGCTTCTGAGTATGGAAGAGGGAGAGGTAGAGGATTTGATGCAGGTCATGGCCGGGGTCACGTTGGTGATGGGAACCTGCCAACAGGAAGCTAGCGAATTAGTTGAGTGTTTCAAAATGATGTCTTTGAGCTGGTGAATGGGGCACCTGATCTGACATTTGCACTATCTGGGAACGGGAGGCAAGACATTAAAATGAGCGATGCAATCATACCGAGGAAAAGAAATTGCATGTGATTCTAGTTCAGGAGGGGCGTTGGGTGGACAGTCAACTCAAGCCACCTTACAAGGAAATACGGAGGCCATTGTACCCATAGAGAAAAACTCAAACATCTTACTGGTGGTCGACCAGTTCGATGGTTCTGGGAGTAGGACACACCCTTTAAGCACCCCTCAGAAGAATTCTAATAAGAAAAACTTGAAGGGATCAGATGGTGTGGAAATTTATAGTACCAATGTTAAATTAACCTCGGAATTGGTGGGATCCTTTGAGGATTACCACCGGGAACAACGAGAGCCCTCTTGTGGAATTGCTGAGGGGGAATGACCCGCAGTTCATGCTCTCTTGGACGTCCAATGGACAAACAACCCCCTAGGTGAAGTTTGTGTCGGAGACTCATCTAGACCGCTATTCAGAAGAATGTTTAAAAGATTATTTGAGGATGGGTCGGTTAATTGTTAACCCAAGTGATGGAAGGAAGGGAGATGTATTGTTGCTTTGGAAAAAGGAACTAAAAAATTCTCAACTCTTCTCCCACACTAATTACATTGATGTGCGGGTTGATGATGCAAAAGGTATATGGCGTTTCATTGGTTTTTATGGCGAGTTCAAATGGGATGAAAAGCACAAACCATGGGATAGAATGAGGAGCTCAAGACCGGTCATGATTTACCATGGATTGTGACTGGGGACTTTAATGAAATTCTGTTTGATCATGAGAAGGAAGGGGGATACCCTCGCCCAAATCCATAGAAGCAAGCTTTTAAGTAAGCTCTCAATGATTGTGAACTAGAGGATATGGGATTCGTGGGAGATAAATTCACCTGGCATAGGGGACAAATCCGGGAATGCCTTGATCACGGAGTGTCTAACAGTCAGTGGTCAATTGTATCTGAATGCAGTGATCTGAAACCTTGAGTACAATCATTCAAACCATAGACCCATCCTTGTCGATACAAAGTTTCATGGCATGGATGGGCCTTGTCGGTGCGGTCGAAAAGCCTTCGAAACTAGGCGACTTTTCAGGAGAATCGGTTTGTTAAAACTGTTCGGTCGTGTGGCCTAGGGAGGTGTATAAGCTAAGTTAAATTATATGCATGATATGTCCCATGATTAGGACCAACGTGTGGTGAAGAAACCGAAAAAACGTCTTTGTAAAGCTCATAGAAACCTAGAGTAGTGAGACCCTATTTCAGATGAGATGAAAATTATAAAGGAGTTGGCAGAATTAGTGAAATACTTGCTTGAACTTGAAGAAATCCACTCTCATCAGATCTCAAGATTATTTGGCTTACCGTTTCGAAAAAAGATTATTTGGCTTAAACATGGCGACAAAAACACTGAGTATATTCGTTGGCTGGGGTCGGCTAGAAGGAAACAAAACAGAACACCCCTCTTGAAAGATGGCCAAGGTGATTGGCTCGAAGGTATAGACGCTTCTTGATGTGGTGACGATGAGTAGTATTCTTGTACTTGGGGTGGTGATCCCCCTATCGGGTTATTTTCTAAACTCGTGAACGACGTAGTGTTGCTTAAAAACCATGTTGAGCAGCGCGTCTAGGTTTGAATACATCCTTGAATAAAATAAAACTAGCCATGAAGTACTTTCCTTGTTAATAAAAAACAAAAATGCCTCATTTGGTTCATACGATAAGAATATCATAAAAATAGAAAAATGAAGTAAGATGTGCTTAATTTTCATAGGGAAAGAAATGCCATTTGATGCATATCATAGAAAAAATTTCATTGAGTCTGGACTAATGCTACTTTTTCTTTGAAATATGAAGGTTTGATTCGTACGAATCCATTCCTACGAACTAAAGGACTCTAAAACAAATCTTTGAATGAAAATTTTACCATGTAAAATTCCTACAAAACTCCTAAATACCGACCAAGCGAGCCTAAGATTTGAGGCAATCCGGAGAGATCGAGAAGCGAGGGAAGACGAGGCAAAATCGAAGGTGCGGTCCCGACCCTGAGGCTGACGGACGGACGTCGCATCCTGGCCCTGGATCAGACATCCGACGCCTAGGATCCGTGCTTCGGTCCTGCACGCACCTTGCCGACTGATCTCTCGGCCTACCACGGCATTCCACCAACCCCCGGCGGCGACCGCGAGCCGCCTCTTCCCAGCGCAAGCGAACAGACTTTGATCTTTGAACGAAACCCCACACATAAAAGAAAGAGAGAGCGAGAGGGTTACGCAGGCCGGGGCCCCCACGCAGACAAAACAACTCCAAAAGAGCAGATAAGCCCCTCTTCGTCCCGCGGTGCTTCGGCTCCGAAGGCAGCCACCCCCCACCGCCGGCGGAGCCACCAACGCCACCATCCCACCGCACCGCCCCCATGGCCTCCGCCGCCTCCCTCGCCGTCTCCCACCACCTCCTCCCCGCCGCGCCCGCCCGCTCGCAGCCCCGCCCGCCCGCCCGCCTCGTCCGCCTCCCCCGCACCCGCCTCCGGGTCGCCGCCATCTCCTCGTCCTCCTCGCCCCCCTCGCGGCGCGACCGCGCCGCGGCCGGCCTCGAGCGGTGCCTGGCCGCGACTCCGGCGCCGGCCTTCGCCCCGCCGGAGATGAAGGGCGGGAGGCAGCGCGGGTCGTTCGGGGCCGCCACGCTCCAGAAGGCCAAGCTCGACCTCTCCCAAAAGAGGCTCAAAGGCGTCCAGCCCGAGGTGCGTTCGTCACGCCGTTGGTTAAGACTCCGTGGTGTTGTAGCTTGGATTTTATCCCTTGCGTGAGACGGAAGGCACTTCTGAATTCCGACGCTGGTGTTACAAGATGAGTGAACGAAAAAACACGTGGGTTATGTCCTTTGAGATGTTGGAATTGGTAGCCTATATCTCTCTGTGTGTGCGCCTTCGGCATATGTTTCGTTCATGATCTGTGGTTCTGTGCTGCCCAACCGGAGCTCCTATTGGGAGGCCAAGTACTACAGTGGAAGCTATGCAGGGAATGTTCGGATGAATCACATCGTCCACTTCTCATTCAACAACCCACTTCCATAACGTCTCTGTGATTCCGTGGCATTGCAGATATAGTTCTGGTAAAATTGTGGTCTATATAACTTGAGTCCCTAACTCCCTATAGCATATTCTGAACATCAAGGACGATGCATGACTATACGCAGTACAACTAAGTACTTGAGGTAGGGTATACTTGGTTGCTAGTCCTAATTTAGGAAAGCCATATTCTGGACCGAACCAGAACATGGGGAGTCTAATTAATGGCTAGTGATTGGTTGGCTACCAACTTTTCTTATTGACGACACAAAAAGTTGCCAACGTTTGGCAACTTCCGATTTTGCCAAATATTGGCAATGCCAAATGTTGGCATCAAACCAATTATGCTCAAAGTGTTCATAAATAGTGTCTAATATGTGTGTGTTCATTGCGCTAGTGCACATAAAGTAATAAAACTCTTCTGGTCGGTTTTGTTTTTGGGCCGTCAAAGTGTTGATTGTAATTATTTTATAAGTACTTAACTCCTTATAATGTGTGGGCGTTTCGATTGCGAGCGCTCACAGCGGGTTTCCCTGAAGTGCTTGATCCCGCTGTTTCCCTTTCCCTTGTTTGAACTTGGAACTGGCTGTATTTCCGTTATATTTTTAATGGAAAGGGGATTAGCCCGGGTCAAAAAAAAACTCCTTATAATGCACAAATTCGGCTGCTCATCCTCACCCAAATTGTTAATATTCTAAAACATTCATATTGCAGCAATATGTAAATTGGTGGAGATCTCTTTTATCTTCAAGATGAACTTAGAGAGCATTTGAGTGCAAAAGATTGGGTGTAGTTTAAGTTGTCTAGTGCCGCACTTAGGTATTTTGGAGATTCCACTTTGAGGGCCTCTTTTGAATCGCAGGATTTTAAGAACATAGGAATAAGAAAAACACAGTGTTGGAGCCTCTTGAATGGGAATCTGCATCAAAAAGTGTTTGATATCACAGGAAAAACTAATGAATTTTAGCAACAGGTTTGAGTGGATGGAAATTTTCCTCCAAAGTAGAATGCAAAGGAATCCATAGGAAGTTTCCTAAGGATTCTAATTCTTCGAATCAAGCAACCCACACAGCAAAATTTCTGAAGGATCCAAACATTCCAAAAATCCTGTGAAATTCCTTTGAATCAATTTGTCAGTTTCTATTTAACTTGACAGTTTCTTCTTGCGCATATGCTTTTGGATGTTCCACTTTGAAATGTTAGTTTGTCTGTTTATATTTTATGTTTTCTCGTGCGCACTTGGTATTGTTTAGTATCTTATCTCTTAGGAAATTATGTACAGCTTCCCCGGACCCTGCGCAAGCAGGAGCTACGTGCACCGGGCTGCCCTTCTGTTTTTTGTTCATTCATGACTCGTGTCTTTGCAAAACACTATAGCTGGCAACTGGTGGTGGTGGTGGAGACAATGGGAAACGAATTGGCTATGGTGGTGGTAATAGTGGAGATGATGATGGTGATGATGATGATTACTTTGAAGACTCTGACGATGGAGATGAAGAAAGTGGATTTTTCAGAAGGCGTATAATTATACAAGAGGTCTAATTCTTACTGAGAAGCCCTCTGATCTGTGCTCCTCGGGTATGATAACTGTTTCTAAACTGATGCATTTTACATCTCCCATTTGTACAGCTTTTTAAGAGGGAGTTTGTTGATGCCGTTCTTCAAGAGTGGTACAAAACAATGAGTAATTTGCCAGCTGGTTTGCGTCAAGCTCATGAGATGGTATTGAACTATCTGCTTTCTCTTAAATGTAGTTTGAGCTTTGATCCTTAACTACTGAACGGTATCAACTGGAATTTTCTAGGGTTTGGTCAGCTCTGCTCAGATGGTCAAATATTTGTCAATGTTTGGAAGGCCCACAAAGGCTAGATATTTCTCTCGAGCCTTTCCAGACTTCTTCTCAAGAGACCTTGTTGGAAGGTACTATCTGAAAATTGTTGGTTTGGTGATATATGTTCAACATATAAAATTCTCCTTTTAAATTATTGCCATCTATTTGAACTTGAGATACTGGGCTTTGTCACATGGGATTGATTCCAACATATACAACAGGAGGCTCCATGTTGAATAGTTTCTGGCTGCCATCTCTCTATATAATGGTATTACTGGAAGTACTTGGATCAAAATTGTGCTCACAAGTTCTAACATCAGCAAACACTAATCATATCCACCCGTAAAAAATAATCTCAAACCATATTTTGGTATGCAAAAACTCCTGGAGATTAAGATCAATGTTTGGGCATAATCTATTTGTGAATGTTCTCTGCTGGAAGGAACATATCAGGAATCAACACTGTTGATTTTTTTTAGTATGTCTTTTTGTTTAACAGTGTCGTGATTGTTAGAGCTTCCAGTTTGTCGAGCTGTGCAGGATTTGATACTTGTTTACTTGACACATATTCTAACATTATTTATGAGCCTAAACATTATATTTGTAGTTATATTACTTCGCTGATAAAATAGTGCCAGCATGCACTCTGATTAAGTTTATAATCTTTGCATGTCCCTTGTGTTGATTTTATGACTTAGCAATGACAAAATAACAATTGGCATCTCTTTCCTAATTGCAGAATGCTTGCAGATCCATCTTTCCTGCATAAGATGACCTTTGAGTTGCTAGCTACCGTTAGTAC
Organism: Triticum urartu; assembly: GCF_003073215.2. NCBI lineage: Eukaryota > Viridiplantae > Streptophyta > Magnoliopsida > Poales > Poaceae > Triticum > Triticum urartu. The sequence continues at coordinate 471,648,726 of NC_053028.1, forward strand.
ATCTGTTTGTTGGGAGATGAAAAATCGCAAGGAGAGGTATGTTGTGTTTTATTTTACTGTTTAAACCTGAATTTTTGGCACCTGTCTCATGGAATCCTGCATTTCTTGGGTCTTAGGTTCCAAGAAGAATGGGATTTGGTGTTTCTCAATGTAGTTACTGCCACAGTTTGCAATTTAGCTGTTTTCAGTTCACTTGCGCCATGCCGCTCATATATGATCCAGAAACTTCCCAATAACATATTTGAGAAGAGCTATCCTTTCATGAGACAGTTTGGTCTTCTAAGAAGAACCCAGTCCCTCTTCAGCAAGGCTGCTGAGCTTTGCCTAGGTGGGCTAATTGTTGGCTCCATTCAAGGTGGTCTATCGAATATCCTTTCTGCTGGAAGAGAAAGACGGTGGGTTACTATGTGCAGTTTATCTCCATGTTCATCAAATGCCCTGCTTTCCTTAAGTAATTCTACAGTTCTGTACTTTTTGGAATTTAATTTAGGCCAATCTCGTTACGTGTAGGTTGTCGATGACTGTTCCTTCTATCAGCAACAATGCTCTTAGTTATGGAGCTTATTATGGGCTTTATGCAAATCTGCGGTATCAAATTTTATGTGGTCTTGATAGATCAATGGCAAACCATTTTGATGTCCTTGGTGTTACAATCTTTTTCGGCACAGCGATGAGGTATATCTCTACCAAATCATTTCTTTGCAATTTCACCAAAAGTTTATGCTCAACATTGTCCATTATATTAAGATACAGCTGCATGTTTACCGATTCGGCAACTTCTATTTTTCATTATTAACGCAAGCTGCTGATTCCAGTTGAGTTAGATTTTGCCATGAGCATATCACAAATGGTATTTCCGATATTAGCATTTGGAAGCTAATGCTATGCTTATGTGTTACCATAGAAGTTTATTTATCAAATGATTCTTGTTATAGAATCGCTGCCTTGCAGTTTCTCCATGATAGCCTGTTGTGAAGATCCATCGCATGTGAGGAACCAAGTGTCAATTATGTTATGGAGTTTTTTGTTCTTCACCTTATTTTAGCATGGACCCCCCTACTTGAACCACATATAAGCATACAAGTAAACTGCTCCTAAAAGTAGAACATTCCAAAATTAGCCACTCATTGCATATATTTCAGGTTGCTGAATATTCAAATTGGGGAGCTATCGAGACGTGCCTGGCTTGGTGAGGGAGCAGATCTGCTTAACTCGGATAATTTGTTGAGAACATACAATGGCCCAGCAGCAGAGCTTGGCATCAATCAACAGGCAGAGTGGTTCATGTCCAAGAATGCAATTGTATCTGGCTTAGAACTTCTAGGCATCAAGTATGGTGCACCTAAAGATGCCTCTCCAAAGCTTCGGCGAAAAAGAATTGTCCGAAAGAAGTAGGGTGGATGAGGGAAAGCCTAACTATACAAACGCTGAGCTCGATGGTTTTGATACCCATGCTGGAACAGTTTTGCCTCAGTTCCGCCATGCCTTGTGTTGCCTATCGAAGTAGGATGGATGAGGGGAAAATTGTAACTTGTGTTCTAGTTGCAATTTGGGGCCAAGATCAAAGGCTTTCAATTTTTTACTCGGAGGCGATTCGGCCGGTTCGCTGAAGGTCCTTACCATTCTTCTGTATTGTTTTGAGCAAAAGTAGACCTCCAAAGTTCTAACTGTAATTTCTAGATTATAGATACCGCCATACGTAGTAAATATCAGAGAAGCTCGTATGTTATTCACTATATATTTTCTTCATTCTTTTTGAAATGGTGTTTTACTTTATGAGTGGTTTCTATTGCATTTGTCGCTGGTCAGTTTTTCTCCTGGGAAGATCTGTGAGCTTCTGAGTTGGAACTATCGCTGAAATTATGTTTTGGGATGAATACAAGTTTCTATGCTAGTGAAATTCCAAAATCTGATTTGATGAACTTGTCTTCGATCTTTATAATAGTTTGACAGTGTGCCCATTTTAGTTTTGGCGCTGTGGTGTTTTTCAAATGATGTTCTAGCTTGCTCTTCTGTATTTGATGGCATTTTATGGATTGATTATGAATGTGCCGTTTCTTGGCTTCCGCTCTCAACTTCTTTTCCTCCTGCCTCCCCCAAGCCATGCTGTGATGGGGGCAAGCACTACTGTGGCCACCAGCTCAGGAGGTTACGTTGACTTGGTTGTAGACCTTTTCCATGTTAGAAATGGAGACAACGTAGGTGCTACTGTGCACAGCCATTCTCGTTTGTGGGCTCGATGTTTGCTAGATGAACAAAGTTAGTTCTCATCGGCATAAATATAAATTTTCAATGGGAAATTGGATTTCCATATGAGTTGTAGTAGAACGGAAGCACATGAACAAGAACAGGACATGAAAGCACGAGGTTTGGCTTTTAAAGAAATGTTTAAAGTACTCCATGTACCGGAGCAAAGAAAAAAGGTACAGATAACTTATTCCAAATCTTTTCATAGGAAACTTTCCTGTAGATCTCTGATGCTACGAGATTCCTGCAAACATCCTTTGTTCCAGAGGAGCATTGGTTGGATTGCAAAGCAGGCATATTTACCAATGCTATGTTGGTAATCCTTGCTCTAAGCCGAGGTAACAAAATGAGACATGCGATTTCATAATGTGGCAGGGGCAATGCCAAATGCTAGAAAATGTTGGAGGATTTACGAATCTTCCAACCAAGACGAACAATTTTTGCAAGTGTCGCTGAATGCCAGCCATTTCTTTGTGCATTGTGCAAAATAGCGGCGTTTCTTTTATATTCAAAACCATTTACAAGTGGTGGTTACCACTCTTGGCAAACTTCTGTACAAGATTTATGTACGAGGCCGGTTGACTCTGAGCGCATGCTTACTCAGCTCACGAATTGTTTCTGGAGGAGGTTGGCGCAGAACTCTAAATCGAAGCGCCCTTCCGGAGGGTCGCCGATGCAATCGAACACGGCGTCCGCTATCACGAAGTCCTCGTCGGCGGTGTACCTGTTCAACACAAGAAGATGAGGTCCACTTCTTTAGGCTCATGAACAAATTCAGTATGCTGCCCGTATGCTTAGGTTTTCAGCTGACTAAGTTGATAATCCTAGTGCCGCATTTTCTCCGCTGGTGTTTCTGGTATTCACTCTCAAATTTAAACCTCTACAATGTCAGGAACATATGAGTATGCTATTCCCTTTTCGTGATAGGGTTTTGGCAGTGTCATCATGGTCCATGATGTAGAACACCACGGTCAGAAAATGAATAGTTTTGTAAGAGTTTCATTTCAAGTACACAAAGGTTTGAAAATAAATGAAGGAAAGTCACTACATGAACTTATCAAGTGCAAATTTGTTCTAGAGAACCGCAGATCCAATCAAAACATGCCATGTATGCAGTATGTGCATGAAGGCAAAACAAATCAGAATAAATTCTTATTTCTGAGGCCAAGTGATGCAGTAGGAATGGACTTATAGGTCAGATATGCTGCAAAACATTGTTCAGAAAGCTGACACATTTTTCCGGTCAAATCGGTGTCATTTGTGCGGAGCTAATAAATGGCTGGGTCCATGGCCAAAAGTATACTTTTGATCCCAGTTTTATGCAGGACATGGACATTTTTTGCTTACTAGGAATATTCCAAGCATTAAATCTTGAGAAGATTCAGTGTTTTGTTACAAGAAACCCGGCTGGCAACTTTCATCCGGTCCTGCTCTGGTTTACTGGTTAGAGATGGTTGTGAAGATACTGTTGCAGAAAGTCATATGCAAATGCAATATAACATCTCTTATCCAACAGTATAAGTCAACAATTTTCTTCTGTCCGGAAAGAACACTGCTCTTCTTTATTATGAAATGCGTACCAAGTATCATATAAAAGATTAAAAGTACTTCACAGGAAGAAAGTTATTACCCGCTTTTTGTTACAATGCACTTCATACCAGCAGCTTTGGCCGCTGAAAGCCCTATGTTACTGTCTTCAACAACAACACAGCTAATGTCCAAAGGAGAAATATTAGCAAAATTACTTTTAACATCAGAGTAATAATTACAAAGAATTCATCTAACTAAAAAGATAAAAATGTAACAAGATTATAAAGTAATGAAAGATTTTTCCGAAAAGATGGTGCAACAATGGAAACACAGTTGAAATTTATTATGGTATGTTGACCAAAACGGAAACCCAAATGTTAATGTCGGAGCAGTCCGTCTTCTTACATTACATCTACTGTTCCTTTAACAATTTATGACAGTTACGACAGAGTTTTCATATGAATTAATGCATAATAATATTAAATCAGACTAATTTCAGATATCCTATATACAGAAATCCCACTAAAATTCAAAACAGGCACATCATTCTTTTTTTTGGAACAATACACTCAAAACAAAGACAGTGTAAATAACCCAAAATATTGCTTTTGTAGTACCTAGATGGATCAACTTCCAATGTAGTTGCTGCTAGCAAGTAGATTGCCTGAAAAGGCCCACAAAAGAAACACATTATCTCTGGCATGTAAAATACAGGAAACGATCTTTTATTCATGACAGTTACTTCACTGAAAGCAAACGTAAATCTGAGTATAGAAAGCGTGAATTGAATCCTCCTTCAAATGCCAAGCCAAACAAAAATGATAGGAGGATCGTTTTGAAAAGATTTATCGTTAAACAAGCAAATGTCCAAGATTCCATTGAAACAAAGCTAGTTTCAAACAAGCTCTGAAGTGCTTGAAAACTTAATAAATCATGGGCAGTCAGATACAGCACCTACAGCACTGACGACTAGTTCATCTTTCCTTTGCAATGTTCAGTTGTAGTGTGATGCTGTCTATGAAGACTATTGCTTTTTTGTCCTAGAAATCTGAAGGAGGTACTCCCTCCAGTTCAAACGGTCTTCGAGTCGAGACAAATCTATACATATGATTTCATGTTTTTACTAAATATTTAAAATTATATTGACAGTAAAAGTTTTAAAAGTTTGACGCAAGATATGTTCAAAACGTCACTTATTTGTCAACTGGAGGGAGTATAAACTATCTACGGAATGCTAATCATGGTACATCATTGCTGCAAATAAATATTATCAGGTTTCCAGGATCATTGTAGTGCACCAAGCCACCAAGGCACATGTGTTGCAAATTGGTTTGTTATAGTGGAAGGATGTCAATGGATACTCCTTCAAACGCAATGGTGAATTAAGTAAATGTATGGAGCAATTAATGACATGGTATTATAATGTTTAAAATAAATAAAGTTAATGGAACACATACACATTCCTTCAATTTTATGTGGAAAAAGTAATTCGTTGACAGTCCAAACCTTCCAAAGATTCTTGAAAGCTTCATGTAAACTTTGCAAAATAATATTCAAACAAAAAACCAGAATATGCCAGATGAATTAGTATGTACCAAACTGTGAGATCAACTTAGGGTTCATTTGGCATCACTGTTGCTTTTTAGGAGCACTTATTTGTTTCTATTTTCAGATGTGATCATCAGCTGATTTTTTTTATCTGTAACAACAATATTACTAAACCAGGAAAAAGGTTCCCCTGACAAAGTAGATTGCACTGTACAGCGCAACACAGAACCACAATTGCATACTATCCCTTACCGGATCAGGTTTTTTGCGAGGAACCACATCCCCAGCAAATATGGTAATCTTTTCTGCTCGGTCGGGCCCCAGTAAGCACGATACTATTGCTGAAACCTGCACTAAGTGGAGAGTGAAATATGTTAGCTGCCCTGCATATAAGCTGAAAACATAAATCAAATGTGAGATGATTTAAATGGATTGCAGCATAGTATAAAATGGGTTCTTAAGAGGAACCATTAGAACATTCCCTTTTGAGTTTGAAATAAAGAACATTGCCTTTTGCAAATATTGGAAGAAACATTTCTCCTATATGATGTAGTTTTTTGTAATAATTCCTACCATATCTCTCATATAAGCATTTGTGGTTGGGAAATACTTTGTTACTTACAGCTTTCTCGTTTGAAGTACTGCATACTGCAACTTTCACCCCTTTTCCTAGAGCTTCATCAATTAACCTGTAAAAGTTAAGAAGATAATGAAGTTATAAATTTTCCTCCAACAAAGTTACTCCAGCATTATTAAGTTAGTTGATTTACCATCTATTGTTGGATTACATCGACACATCTTTCTAGGCATGTAATGTAGATTTCTTCAACGGAAAATGAAATGTTAGTTATATAAAACTCGCCTCACTCATTTCTTTAACCTTTTTACATTACATATTAGAAACGTAATTACAATGAATAATACATATGGTTAATGCATTTTGTTCCCAGTATAGAACAGATTGGTTACACACCTATTATGTTGTTTACATGCAGCATAAATGAATTTTTTGTGACTATTTCGATTTTGTTGTAAGGAAGCACTTCAAACTAGTGTCGTTGCAGCAGCCGAGGACGTTACTGATTCACAAGTTCATTTAAACTGCATTTAAGTTACTGAAGTCGTCAAATTGTTTGAAACAATGACCTTTGAACACCTGGACGGAGAGGAAGCAACTTCTTCTCAATTAGGGCCATAAACAATTCTGTTTTCCTCTTGTGAAGAGAAGCAATAAATTCCTTTCTTTCTTCGTCAGTCTTTGGCGCTTTAGCTGGCCACACTGTCTTGTTGAAATGTGCTGTCATCCTGTAAGGAATGTTCAAACTATTGTTACAGTTAAATTCAACAAACGCTTCAGTTTAACTTTTCTACAATGGATTATTTTGGTGTGACAATCATGTTTCCAAGTGTAGGCCTTTTAGTATCACCAGTTTGAAGAAAAATTCCTACATGTTATTTGCATATTAGGCTTCCGAGAACACCTAAACTTTAATATTTTGAGACCATTCTGAACTTTATTTTTTTCAACTCAGAAAATCAGCTACAGATTCCCCATAAAAAAGCAGCTTTAGACTATCCGATTAGATAACTGAACAGTTGTCTTCGCTTTCCATCCTTTGACATGATGATATTGCTCTTGGAGATTGCCATGGAACTTCAGATCAGTCAAATGTTTTTTTTTTGCGAGTGAGTCAAATGTTTCAATATATTAGGAATAAATGAGAAGTCATTAAATGAATATAATCTGACACAGTAGTGAGGAAATTATGACTTACATACGCCTAAAACAGTAAATAAATTCATCGTAGTGAATCTGTTTTAGGAATTCTCACTTTTTTTTAAATTGTGAAGACGCAAATAGTGGTCAGGATTTTAACAGGACTTTGAAGAAAAATGTGACATTTTGTCAAATTCCTCAAAGCAACACAAACCAATGATGACAAAAGTAAAGAATCGATTGACCTTTCTTTCCCACCACCTATCTTGAGCAATTCTCCGTACAATTCAACATCCCAGCTCACACCTAATTCCCTCTGCAAACACAAACAATTATCTTGGCCGGGGAGCAACCGCATCAGGAAATCAGAATGGATCGCAGGCAAGGCGTCGACGGAGCGGAAGGAAACCAGACCTCGGCGAAAGTCTCGTTGAAGGAAATGCGGTGGCCGTCCTTCTCGGTGTCCACGAGCACGCCGTCGCAGTCGAAGAGCAGCGCCGCCGGCAGGGCTGCAGCCGGCGCTCCGCCCGCGCCCGCCGCGGACGCGCGAGCTGCCTCTGCTCGCCGCGTTCTCCCGGCGGACAAGCGGAGAGGGGAGGGCGACAGCATGCTCTCTCCTCCTGACCTTCTTGGGAGGCACCGGGCAGCGGTCCGTGCGACGGGGCGGGCGCTTGAGTAGGTCCTCGCCGGGAGCAACGTGGAGGCGGTGGCGGGGGCGGCCATGGCGTTCATTTGCGCGGGAAACGATGTGGATAGCGCGCCCTGTGGTTGATGATCCCGGGTTGGGATTTGATGGCAAAGCCCACCACACAATTTGCCTCTTCGGCTATGCCCGCCCTTTTGTCTTGTGCCGTCGTTGCTCGATACCAGCCTTCTTGCTAGTTGAGACGGACCGTCTTCGGTGTGTCTTATGGCCGCATGTATCATTTTGATGAGAATCTGGGGATAATCTTTTTAAAAAAAAAAAACCGTTTTCGATGTGACAGGTGCTATTTTTTCAAATCACGAGTTTTTAATTACCAAAATACAAAAATGTTTTATATTAAAGGATAGAGGGGGTACTTAAAAGTAATACATTCACGGGTAATACAATCATGAACCGTAGTTGTGTGGGACGGGGTATGTGCGCCCAAATGGACCGGGGGATTGGGGACCCCTGATCTAAGATGTCTAAATGCGGCTCTAGAAGTCAGATGGGCGTGGTTGAAGCGGACGGATCTCCAACATCCCTGAAAAGAATTTAATATTGCTGTATCGGCGAAAGCAGTTGCGATTTACCAGGCAGCAACAGTGGCCTTCTTGGGCAATGGCGAGGAAACCCTCTTTTGAGAGGATCAGTGGCTGGGACAAGACAGGGTTCAGAATTTGACACCGATCACCTACATCAGGATCTCTCCACGAATCCGAACTACACGTACGGTATCCCAGGCCATGCAGGGCAACACTTGGGCGACTGACATTAGACCCGGTGAAAGATCGTGGATGTCGCCTAGAGGGGGGGTGAATAGGCGTTTTAAAATAATTACGATTTAGGCTTAAACAAATGCGGAATAAACTTAGCGGTTAATTTGTCAAGCACAAAATCTAAAACAATTAGGCTCACCTATGTGCACCAACAACTTATGCTAATCAAGATAAGCAACTATGTGATAGCAAGATATATGACAAGAAACAATATAGCTATCACAAAGTAAAGTGCATAAGTAAAGAGTTCGGGTAAGAGATAACCGAGGCACGCGGAGACGACGATGTATCCCGAAGTTCACACCCTTGCGGATGCTAATCTCCGTTTGGAGCGGTGTGGAGGCACAATGCTCCCCAAAAAGCCACTAGGGCCACCGTAATCTCCTCACACCCTCGCACAATGCAAGATGCCGTGATTCCACTAAGGGACCCTTAAGGGCGGTCACCGAACTCGTACAAATGGCAACCCTTGGGGGCGGTCACCGAACCCGTACACTTTGACAACCCTTGGGGGCGGTCACCGGTACCCGTCAAATTGCTCGGGACGATCTCCACAACCTAATTGAAGACCCCGATGCTTGCCTAGAGCTTTACACCACAATGATTGAGCTCCGAACAACACCAACCGTCTAGGGCGCCAAGGCACCCAAGAGGAACAAGCTCTAGGGTGCCCAAACATCCAAGAGTAATAAGCTTCTCAAACTTCACTTCCACGCATCACCGTGGAGAACTCAAACCGATGCACCAAATGCAATGGCAAGGGCACACGGAGTGCCCAAGTCCTTCTCTCTCTCAAATCCCACCGGAGCAACTAATGCTAGGGAGGGAAATGAGAGGAAGAACAAGACGGAGAACACCAAGAACTCCAAGATCTAGATCCAAGGGGTTCCCCTCACACAGAGGAGAAAGTGATTGGTGGAAATGTGGATCTAGATCTCCTCTCTCTTTTCCCTCAAAAACTAGAAAGAATCCATGAAGGGAATGAGAGTTAGCAAGCTCAAAGAAGGTCAACAATGGGGGCAAAAACAAGCTCAAGAGATAGAGAACCATTGGGGAAGAAGACCCCTTAAATAGGTCCCCACGAATCTACCCGTTATGTACAGAACAACATAGGAGCGGTACAACCTCTATGAGCACCGGTACAACCGGTAACAGGCAATAAGCGGTACAACCGGCCCACAACCGCCCAACAACCGCACCACAACAGAGGCCAGTCCGGTGGTAGAGCGGTACATGACCGATACAAATTTCGGACCAATTCTGGAGCGGTACAACCACTCCAAACACCGGTTGTACCGGTCAAGCGGTACAACCTTTCCATGGGGCGGTACAACCTCTTTGTGTAAAACAGGCAATATCAAAACAGCCACAACTTTCGCATACGAGCTCCGAATTCGACGAAATCAAGTTTGTTGGAAAGCTAACGACAAGGGCTAACACAATCTTGAGAGAAATAACAAAAAGAAGCAAATAATAAAAGGCCCATAAGAAAAAGGTGAGAACCCTTCCTCGGATAAGACCGGTAAAACCTCCAACACCGAAAACATCATAGAAGATGCATGCAAACTCCGTTTTCGATGAACTCAAGCTTGTCATCAAGATGACCATAAGCTTTAAGACTCACAAATGGAACCAAACAAGAACCAAGAAAGATGATGCAAGGATGCAATGGTTTGAGCTCTCGACGAATGATACGATCAAGCTACTCCCTAGAGAGCCCCCCTTGATAGTACGGCAATCGATCCTACAACTCGGTCTCCCAACTACCACTATAAGACCGGTAAAATAGAAAACCTATCAAGGGAGAACCGTTGCCTTGCACATAGTCCACTTGAGCTAGATGATGACGATCTTAACTTCCTCAAATTGGACCACCTTTCTTGATTGTGTTGGCTCGATGAAGACTAGTTGATTGCTCCCCCATACTCCACTATGGGTGAGCCACTCTTTGGCACATCTTCAAAATTTCATTGACACCACAATGGACGGCAAGCTTCAAGCTTGATTGCTCCCCCATACTCCATTATGGGTGAGCCACTCTTCGAGTTGCTCCACTTGAATTTGCACACTGCAAACTTGATGACGATCACCACTTGATGTCATCCTCCATGGGTTGTATGAGATCTTCCTCTTGAGGCAAGACCATGGAAACATACCTAACCCCACAAAGAACTCTCACGTAGACCATGTGTTAGCACACAAAGCGTAATGGACAATGCTTACCATACCATGGGATCACTTGATCCCTCTCGGTACTTCGTCTACGCTTTGTGAGTTGATCAACTTGATTCACCCTTGACTTAGTCTTGATCAACATTGAATCTTTCCAACTCTCTTCATTTGGATGATGTCTTGAAGGTAAACATGAATGATCACACAATCTTCTTCTTCAAGACATGCTTGCAATCTCAACTCACACATGACCAATCTTTGGATAATTCCTTGAAAATCACTTTGGCCATCTCAACTCACACATGACCAATCTTTGGATAATTCCTTGAAAAGCACTTTGGCCATCTCATAAACTCCTTGAAACCAACACATGGACTTCAAGACAATCCTATGGACAAATGCTTCAAATATAACTCAAGGCAACCGTTAGTCCATAGAGATTGTCATCAATTACCAAAACCACACATGGGGGCACCGCATGTCCTTTCAATCTCCCCCATTTTGGTAATTGATGACAATCACTTTCAAGAGAGTTTATATAAGGAATTATTTATCACCATGCAACGCAACAACCAACAATGCATGTGTATGAGATGCAAATGCTTAGGTACAAAACCAAAGCAAGAAGAAAAAACTCTCTAAACTTATCCTCAAAACTCTCTGAAACTTCTCCCCCATTGGCATCGATTGCCAAAATGGGCGAAAAGCTTAGAAGGCCAATATAAATTATGTTCCTCCATAAGTTGTGTATTTCTCAACAAGAGAGTGGAAAACAATACACATATTCAATGGTAATACTTGGAGGAAGACCAACTATATTGAGGCACCAAGATTGCTAAAGGAATGATATGCCACAAGGACATAACAAAGAAAGAAACAAGCAATCAAGCAATCTAAAGGTACCAATTGAAACAAGCAATCAACGGGTATCAATTGAACCAACTAGACCAAAGATCCTACGAGCTACATAAATAAAGGATATTATGATATGAGCAAAGGAGTGTTCTAAAGAAACTAGAGAAGCTCCCCATGATTTATGCACACATAAGAATTTTTGTATTTGGATACAAAGTGCACAAAATAGGATCACAGCTCCCCCAAAATCAATAGAAACTTACAACAAGTGCAAGTGAGCATATAGGAAACTAAGCCTAGTACATGCAACAAACACATGGTTGAGCAACAAGTAAGAGAGGCAACTTAAGAGTGGGCTCAACCAAAAAGATGTGTGTGAGTCAAGGCAATGCACTTGAGAAGACTAATGTACAGAAGAGCATTAAGCATCAATAAAGTCTTCAAGGAATGAGGCACACGGTGCAAGGCCTATCATTCCCACACACAACTAGCAAATGGGTTCACAAGCTTACTAATAAGCATATAGAGAACCTATGCTTGTGACAACCCGCGGTGAAGATAGAAGATGAAAGGCGCATCAAGACGAGGGATGCCAATTAAGATGGCAAAAACCTCGTAAAGATAAGCATGAGGAAAATAATCTTCACCACACAAGAGCGCATCAAGATGCAACGATAGAAGACACGCACTCAAGGAAAAAGCTTTCACGGAGCCACCAAAGAAATAACATAAGAAAGATAAGGTGGACGTGAAAGAAAGGATATCAACTAGATATGCAACTTATCTCAAGTGTATAAGATTCTAGGTAGACAAAATCATGATGATATATATATCTACAAAGAAGGATGTACACCCGAAATAGTTACAACACGAGGAACAAGATATCCAAAGGGAGGTCATACATATACCAATAAGATATTTGCTTGGAAGCATAGCACATGGCTAGATATGGTCTTATTATATATAAATGAATTCCTACCACACACCCATCAAAGACATCACAACTAGCAACAAGAGATCATTGTTGGGATGCTTTGAGAAAGGGAACAAGTATCACAAGAATGAGTGAATAACATGCCATGATACAACCTACACAAGGTTGATGCAAGAAATGTGTGCATGAAGAATATGAAGATACTTGTTACTGAGTTAACATTGGAAGGATGTAGTAGATACCAATTGAAGGTAGATAGTAGTTCATTGATCATCCTAGCTCGACTCCAATAAGCACATGATGACAACACCTTCCTTGTGAGTGAGCCGAGCATCCAATGTATCTCCAATTGTTCCTAGAACAACAACACAAACAAAATGGTACCCAAACTCATTGGGACCAAAGAGTTAGAGAACCAACAACACATAGGACAAACTCCACATAAATATGTGCATATAGATATGAAAATGAATTTCATGCACATCTCATCCAATTTGAGACTTGGTGGAGTTCCCCCTATATATTGGGTCAAAGAAAGAAAACATGCCAAAGAAACTACAAGAAGTAAATATGCATGCTCAAGACTTTCAAGAACCGAGACCAAAAGACAAAGAAATACCAAGCGAAGAAAAGATACCAAATGAATAAATCATCACTTGGAGGATATCCATAAAAGATACATCAAGGAATGAGATATCCATTGATACACTCAAAAAGAAAGATGTCAAACTCCCAAAAGAGAGAATGGTTCCAAACAAACCAAGCCCTCTACAAAGTTTCATGATGGCACAAAGCACCAAAAAGAAACGGCTTGCCTTCCACAAACACACACTTGATAAGGATCACAAGATGAGTGTTTTATAGAGAATAGGATAGCTCCCCCAAGACTAGTGCATTATAGAGAATTTGCATTTGAATAGAAAATGCACGAGGTGGGATCACCACTTTCACTATATCTAGAAAACACTAGACAAGGTCAAGAAATAAACAAGATCCACAAGTGGTATGGAATACAATGGGAGTTGACACAACCCTAGGCAAGAGCTAAAGCAAACAAAAGCAAAGGCCAATGTAAAGATGATCAATAATTTCTACCGCACATAAGTGAGTACCAATTGTCAAAAGACAAGAAGTATTTGGGAATAATTCCTGGTGGTAGATAGCAAGGATATCCGACATCATCTTCACACCAAACAAAAAGCAAATTGCAACTTGTAGAGCTAACATGCCACCTAGGAACAAGATAATTTACAATATCAATTCTAGGTGACAATATCTCAAATGTACACATTTTCTAGGCTAGTAATATACACATAGCATATTACTCCCCCATAATGTGATACCAATTAAAGATAAACAAGAGGCAAAATAACGAACCAACACGAGATAATTAATGGACAATATAGAATTTGATTTTCTCATGAGAAGACATACCACATAGCGACTAGATAATCTTGAAATATCAATACTAGATGGTATTACTCATGTACACACATATATAGGATTGTGCGGTGCACATAGCACATCACTTCCCCATAATGGGATATTCCATTAATCTCTCACAAGAGCCAACTAAGAAAAGAACAAGATGCAAAAAGGCTCAACACACAACACACACGTACATGATGTGCAAACCAACATACACATACTTGATTTCTCAAGATAAGCAAATTGGAAGCACAACATATACAAGCACATGCAAGGTACAAAACCACAACATGCAAGGGGGCAAGTAACTTTCAATGTAAGCAATTTAAGTACAAGTTACCGCAAGGAAGCACATTGGATATAAGATATAAACTTAATGATTCAATTGACTTGGCTTGAGACAATAAGAATGATGAAGTCCCCTTAATTCTTCATAATGTAGCCAAGTCTCCAATGACCTCCAACAACACCTATTGATCAAGTATGAGCTAGTTGGTCCCCAACCAAGTTGGGTCCTAAGAGGTTAGTCAAAATAGGCTTGGCTACCCAAATGGTTCTTTTCTTGACACCACTTTGAGCACCAACAAATTTGGCAAACACATTGCCGACCTTATCCTTCCCAAGAGAATAGATATCATCAATTAGAATAGGGTTGAATAAGGTACCATTTGTGCATGAAGAAGCAACGTGACCTTTTCCACGACATAGGTAGCAACGTCTACTCTTTACTTTCTTCTCACTTAATTTCTCAACTTGAGAAGCATTTGCTTGAGTTTTCTTGGGAAGAGGCCTTTCTTCAACTTGAGGTTGAGAATGAGAGTGTACTTGTGGCCGCTTCCCTTGTTGCTTGTCACTAATGGGCTTCTTCTTCAATGGGCAAGATCTAACATGATGCCCTTCTACTTTGCACTTGAAGCAAACAATCTTGGCCGAATTCTTGACTTGTTCTTGGCCCTTCTTTTTGTTCACCTTGGACTTCTTCTTCTTATTGGAGTTGAATCCAAGTCCACCTTTGTCATTGGGGGATTTTTGCACATTCAAGACATTGTTGAGTGTGGATTTCCCTTCATGACTCTTTTCCAAGTCTTTCTTCAAAGAAGTGACTTGGGCCTTGAGCTCTTTGATTTTCTCTACATGGTTAGTCTCAACACAAGTACTAGAGGAAGTATAAGCTTCATCGTTAGAGCAACAAGGCAAGGAAAGCAATTCATCACAAGATGTACCAATATTGTGAGTAGATGAATTACAAGGACTAGCACATGGCAATATAGCATTTTGACTAGAAGTAGTGCTAGTATCCACATGAGGCTCACTAGATGTTACCTTAGCAAGCATGGCCTCATGAGCTATCTTTAGCACATTATGGGATACTAGAAGATCATCATGAGATCTTGAGAGCTTTTCATGGCTTTCTTCCAATTTCCCATAATTGCTAGATAGCAACTCAAGTTGAGCCCGTAGCTCAACGTTCTCCTTCAAAATGTATGCTTCACAAGTAATAGAGTTAGTAGCACAAGCATCATCATTAACAACAATAGAAGAGGACAACTTGGCAAGCTCTTTTAAATAAGAAGCTTCAAGTTGATCATGAGACTCGGTGAGTTTGATGAGCTCACCCTTGATGACCCTTGAGCCATTTTCGAGGTGCTCAAAATCCTCAAGGAGTCTAGCATGAGCAACTTCAAGCTTAGCATTTTTAGTTTCAAAAACATTGGCCACCTCGAGTGCTCTATCACGAGATTCCTTTATTCTAGATAATTCTATAGCAAAGGTCTCCTCAAGAGATTCAGATGAGGTTTGTTCATGTTCAAGAGCTTGAGATAGCTCCGCGATCTCATTTGCGTAATCACGCTCATGAGCTTCCATGTTCTCAATGGTGACCTCATGCTCCTCTAGACGAGATTCCAACTCATCAATATATTTCTTGCCCTCAATAGCAATAGACATGATTTCCATGAAGTTGGAACGAGCAATTTTATTCTTAAGAAGAGCTTTAAAAATCATTTCCCCCTTAATTTTTAAGGAGGCAACATCATCATTCTCTTCATCATAATCAACATCATCATCACTCTTGCCATCATCAGTATCATCACAAGATATATTGGGATTCAAAGTGGGAGATACCTTTGAAGCCTTGGCCATAAGGCAAAATGCAATAGATGATGATGTAGGATCCGTTGAAGGACAATTCAAGACCACATCTTGTTCCATGGGGTGTTGGTTTTCCTCTACATTGTTAGCACAACAATTCGAGGAAATATATGCATTTTTATCATGGCAACAAGACATAGTAAACATATCATCATGAGATTTAGTCAAGCAATTTCTACATGATATGAAAGGACTATGAACACAAGCATATGAAGCATTTCGAGTGCTCGAAGTGTTAAAGCCCAAAGAAGGAGCATTGCAATAAGATAGTGATGAAGGATCATCCACAATAAGCATACTATCATCATTGCAATGACCAACACTACTCACCATATCATTACCTTGTGGCAAACCACATGTAGGTGAAGTAGAAGAAGTTGAGAAGACTATACAACCGGAGGTGGAGGGAGAAAAATCATCCCCACATATCTTGGACACACCATATTTTTCTTGAAGCTTCGTCCACAACTCATGAGCATCCCGGAACGGCATGAGTTGAAATATAACTACATTGCTCAAAGCATCGAAAAGCACATTAGAAGCTTGAGCATTGAGATAAGAGTTTTTCTCATCCTCTAAATATAATCTTTGGGGATCCTTTGGAGGAGAAAAACCCATATCTACAATTCGCTCTAAATTTGGGTCCATGACCCTAAAGAGATTAAGCATGCGAATTACCCAAACATCAAAATTTGTGCCATAGAAACTAAGAGTGTCAGAGAATCCTAATCCCCTAGTCGACATATTTACTCTCTAGGCGGTAAAGCCTAATAAAGAGAGACGAGGCTCTGATACCAATTGAAAGATCATGGATGTCGCCTAGAGGGGGGTGAATAGGCGTTTTAAAATAATTACGATTTAGGCTTAAACAAATGCGGAATAAACCTAGCGGTTAATTTGTCAAGCACAAAACCTAAAACAACTAGTCTCACCTATGTGCACCAACAACTTATGCTAATCAAGATAAGCAACTATGTGATAGCAAGATATATGACAAGAAACAATATGGCTATCACAAAGTAAAGTGCATAAGTAAAGAGTTCGGGTAAGAGATAACCGAGGCACGCGGAGACGACGATGTATCCCGAAGTTCACACCCTTGCGGATGCTAATCTCCGTTTGGAGCGGTGTGGAGGCACAATGCTCCCCAAGAAGCCACTAGGGCCACCGTAATCTCCTCACGCCCTCGCACAATGCAAGATGCCGTGATTCCACTAAGGGACCCTTAAGGGCGGTCACCGAACCGTACACTTTGGCAACCCTTGGGGGCGGTCACCGAACCCGTACACTTTGACAACCCTTGGGGGCGGTCACCGGTACCCGTCAAATTGCTCGGGGCGATCTCCACAACCTAATTGGAGACCCCGACGCTTGCCCGGAGCTTTACACCACAATGATTGAGCTCCGAACAACACCAACCGTCTAGGGCGCCAAGGCACCCAAGAGGAACAAGCTCTAGGGTGCCCAAACACCCAAGAGTAATAAGCTTCTCAAACTTCACTTCCACGTATCACCGTGGAGAACTCAAATCGATGCACCAAATGCAATGGC
Source organism: Triticum urartu (assembly GCF_003073215.2). Lineage (NCBI taxonomy): Eukaryota > Viridiplantae > Streptophyta > Magnoliopsida > Poales > Poaceae > Triticum > Triticum urartu. Next base: position 471,666,323 of record NC_053028.1, read on the forward strand.
AAGGGCACACGGAGTGCCCAAGTCCTTCTCTCTCAAATTCCACCGGAGCAACTAATGCTAGGGAGGGAAATGAGAGGAAGAACAAGACGGAGAACACCAAGAACTCCAAGATCTAGATCCAAGGGGTTCCCCTCACATAGAGGAGAAAGTGATTGGTGGAAATGTGGATCTAGATCTCCTCTCTCTTTTCCCTCAAAAACTAGCAAGAATCCATGAAGGGAGTGAGAGTTAGCAAGCTCAAAGAAGGTCAACAATGGGGGCAAAAACAAGCTCAAGAGATAGGGAACCATTGGGGAAGAAGACCCCCTTAAATAGGTCCCCACGAATCTGCCCGTTATGTACAGAACAATATAGGAGCGGTAAAACCTCTATGAGCACCGGTACAACCGGTAACAGGCAATAAACGGTACAACCGGCCCACAACCGCCTAACAACCGCACCACAACAGAGACCAGTCCGGTGGTAGAGCGGTACATGACCAGTACAACCTCCGGACCAATTCTGGAGCGGTACAACCGCTCCTAACACCGGTTGTACCGGTCAAGCGGTACAACCTCTCCATGGGGCGGTACAACCTCTTTGTGTAAAACAGGCAATATCAAAACAACCACAACTTTCGCATACGAGCTCCGAATTCGACGAAATCAAGTTTGTTGGAAAGCTAACGATAAGGGCTAACACAATCTTGAGAGAAACAACAAAAAGAAGCAAATAATAAAAGGCCCATAAGAAAAAGGTGAGAACCCTTCCTCGGATAAGACCGGTAAAACCTCCAACACCGAAAACATCATAGAAGATGCATGCAAACTTCGTTTTCGATGAACTCAAGCTTGTCATCAAGATGACCATAAGCTCTAAGACTCACAAATGGAACCAAACAAGAACCAAGAAATATGATGCAAGGATGCAATGGTTTGAGCTCTCGACGAATGATACGATCAAGCTACTCCCTAGAGAGCCCCCCTTGATAGTACGGCAATCGATCCTACAACTCGGTCTCCCAACTACCACTATGAGACCGGTAAAATAGAAAACCTATCAAGGGCGAACCGTTGCCTTGCACATAGTCCACTTGAGCTAGATGATGACGATCTTAACTTCCTCAAATTGGACCACCTTTCTTGATTGTGTTGGCTCGATGAAGACTAGTTGATTGCTCCCCCATACTCCACTATGGGTGAGCCACTCTTTGGCACATCTTCAAAATTCCATTGACACCACAATGAATGGCAAGCTTCAAGCTTGATTGCTCCCCCATACTCCATTATGGGTGAGCCACTCTTCGAGTTGCTCCACTTGAACTTGCACACTGCAAACTTGATGACGATCACCACTTGATGTCATCCTCCATGGGTTGTATGAGATCTTCCTCTTGACGCAAGACCATGGAAACATACCTAACCCCACAAAGAACTCTCACGTAGACCATGGGTTAGTACACAAAGCGTAATGGACAATGCTTACCATACCATGGGATCACTTGATCCCTCTCGGTACTTCGTCTATGCTTTGTGAGTTGATCAACTTGATTCACTCTTGACTTAGTCTTGATCAACATTGAATCTTTCCAACTCTCTTCATTTGGATGATGTCTTGAAGGTAAACATGAATGATCACACAATCTTCTTCTTCAAGACATGCTTGCAATAAGCTCAACTCACACATGACCGATCTTTGGATAATTCCTTGAAAAGCACTTTGGCCATCTCAACTCACACATGACCAATCTTTGGATAATTCCTTGAAAATCACTTTGGCCATCTCAACTCACACATGACCAATCTTTGGATAATTCCTTGAAAAGCACTTTGGCCATCTCATAAACTCCTTGAAACCAACACATGGACTTCAAGACAATCCTATGGACAAATGCTTCAAATATAACTCAAGGCAACCGTTAGTCCATAGAGATTGTCATCAATTACCAAAACCACACATGGGGGCACCGCATGTCCTTTCACCCGGAATCAACATGGCCACCATTGAGTACTTGAGTCTGTAGGGGTAGGGGAGGATCATGGAAGTGCAACTAAATACGGAGGCGGAAGATTCTATCAGATGGATGTGGGAAACGAATGGCACGTACTCGGTGAGCTTTTCTTATGCGGCGAAATTCATGGGACAGATGGTGGCTCCATATGTGGACTTTGTGTGAAAACAAAAGGCGCCGCTACAATGTTGTTTCTTCTCATGGTTGGCTTTCCAGGATCAATCTTGGACATTTGACAAGTTTTCTCGACGAGGTTTACTACACCAAGATTCATGTCCTCTACGCAACCAGCATGAAGAGACAATTACTCACATCATGCTAGCATGTGTCTTTGCACGCATGATGTGGTTTTTGTTCGGAGCGGTTTGGGAGATCATGGGCAGGCTCCTCCCACGGATGATGACCTTGTGGATTGGTGCAGCACAAGTAGATCAAACAGATGCTCACGAAAAACTTTGATGACACTTATAACGTTAACACTATGGAAATTGTGGAAACACCGGAATGCAATTGTGTTCGATGGTACATCACCCTTAACATCTCAGGTACTTCATGTGATCGAACGAGAAGGAAGAGCGCAACGATCGGTAGGCTTGCTCAAGAAAGATATGGACGCTTTCTTTGCCGATCTAGCTATGGTGGGCTGGGATGAGTAGTATGTATATCCCCCTAGGAGTGTGGTAGTGGATGAGGAGTGTTCTCACTCTCAAGTGACATGATGTAAATTGTGGTGGGTTCTATATTAATTATTTTTCTTTAATACTCCCCCATCCCAAAATAAGTGTCTCAACTTTAATACAATTTTGTACTAAAAGTAGTACAAAGTTAAGACATTCATTTTGGGACGGAGGGAGTATATGATACGCACTTTCATGTGTATCTTAGAGAAAGAAAAAAAAATCTGCAGATGTGTCTCCTACCTGCTTAGCACAACAGTGGGCAGCTATATTTGCCTCCTGCCTAATGAAAAAATGTTGAAACTAATAAAGTTCCCGCACAGCTCCTTAATCTTCTGAAGAGGGACTACAATATCAGATCTTGCGAAATCAGCAAATTTCAACTATTTAACCTATATTTCCCTTCCACTAGTTTGTTTCAGGAAAAATACATCTATTTCAATTGCACATTTTTCAAAAATATTATTTCACTCATTTGAAATAAATTGTTACACTTTTTCAATAGACAATTTCACAATGATACATTACAATTTCACTTTTTATAGTTACTCTTTCACAACTCAGCACCTACATTTCACTTTTCACATACTTGTTTCACATATCACATCTATTTCAATTACACATTTTCGAAACAACATATTTGACTCTTTTGAAATAAACGGTTACACATTTCCAAAAAAACAGTTTCACAAGTTCATATTTCAGTTTCATATTGTTTTTCACTTCCAGAACCTACATCTATTTCAATTGCACATTTTTTTAAATAAACTATTTACATTTTAAAATAATCAGTTTCACAATGATACATTTCTCCATTACAATTTCACTTTCAGTGGTTACTATTTCACAATTCACAACCTACATTTCACTTTTCACTAGCTAGTTTCACAAAAATGCCATCTATTTCAATTGCACATTTTTCAAATAACCTATTTCACTGTTTTGAAAAAAATTGTTACACATTTCTAAATAATTAGTTTCACAATGAATTACAAATTCACTTTTTGTATTTACTATTTCATAATTGAAAACCTACATTTCAATTTTCATTGGCTTGTTTCACCAATATCACATCTAGTTTAACTACACATTTTCAAATAACATATTTCACTCTTTTGTAATAAACTGTTGCACATTTTCAAATAATCAATTTCACAATGATACATTACAATTTCATCTTCTGTAGTTACTATTTCACTATTCAGAACCTACATTCCACTGTCCAATGGCTTGTTTCACAAAAATAATATCTATTTCAATTGCACATTTTTCAAATAACATATTTCACATTTGAAAATAATCAGTTTCACATTGATACATCACAATTTCACTTTGTGTGATTACTATTTCACAATTCATAACCTACATTTTACTTCTCACTGGATTGTTTCACAAAAATGTCATTTATTTCAATTGCATGTTTTTCAAATAACCGTTTTCACCGTTTTGAAATAAACTCTTGCACCTTTTCAAATAATCAGTTTCATAATGATACATTATAATTTTGTTTTTTGTATTTACGACTCCCTCTGTCCCATAATATAATAGCGTTTTTGACATTACAATAGTGTTAAAAACACTCTTATATTGTGGAGGGGGGGGGGGGGTATTTCACAATTCAGAACCTACATTCCAATTTTCATTGGCTTTTTTCACAGATATCACATATATTTCAAATTGCATGTTTTTCAAATAACATATCTCACTCTTCTGAAATAAATTGTTATAAATTTTTAAATAATCTATATCACAATGATACATTACAAATTCATTTTCTTTAGTTACTATTTCACAATTCGAAACGCACATTCTGCCGCTGTCGCCGCCTGTGGATTCGTCATGTTGTTAGCCGTTGCGGCCAGAGGATTGGCTACGTTGTTGCTCATGGTGTCTGCCCGTTTAGAGAGAGTGGTGAGAGATGGAAAAGCGTTTTTCATTTTGGTTGTAGCAAAGGCTCCGGTAAATCAAATAACTAGTACTCCCTTCATCTCAAAATAAGTGTTAACTTTATACTAACTTTAGTACAAAGTTATAATAAGCCCGAGACACTTACTTTGGGACGGAGGGAGTAGTAGCCAGCGGCCAACAGATTGAGTAAATCCAATATCTCGTTTCTCATTTTGGTTGTAGCAAAGGCTCCGGTAGGGCAGCCTCGAACAGGCTCCTGTTCCGAGAAATTGAAAAGCACTAGCTGTGGGCAGACTGTGGAGTACGTGTGCGGACTGTGGACGTTCACATGACCATCGCATGTGAAACCGATGCTGAAAAATGGCAACGTTGGCTATCCCTCATATAAAGCATACTGGTACACCGAAATGGCAACACAATTATGCAGTGCAATGACCACCTGTACGGTGCAACGTCTCTTCATGATTTGATCGACCACCATGCTCCTGGCTCGAGGTGCCATTGAATTGGTGCATCAACCGCTGGAGACGAGAGGTGCACATATATGTTGCATTTCAGGCCCTGATGATCCGATTTCCATGAAAACAATGACAATTGCTCGCCCTTTCAGAAACAAATACGACTGTGGAGTACGTGTGCGGACTGTGAACCACGCATTGAAACTGGCGCTTGCAACGACCCTTTCTGAATTTAGATGTCACACGCCTACCTAGATAGTTCTCGGTCAGTCCGGTGATTAGTACTAACGCACCACAATTGCACCGTACTAGTACGTGTTTAGTTAATATGTTTATACCGTGATTATCTCTATGCATTTGAACAGTCTAGGTTCTGAAGATTTAGGGCAGTTTTTTCAAATTCAGAAGATACGACTTGGCTCCCTCCAGGCCACTCTCATTTTCGAAGTTTTTTATTTTTGCTGCATGACTAATATGGATTGACATCTTAGTATTCTTTTCATGGTACTTGTGTGATCATAATTAAACAGTTGCTCTGCAATCAACAGCTTTCTTCATTTGCTAGAATTAACAATCGATAACCCAGGTTGATGCCTGCCTGCAGGTATTCAAGAAGTAATCAACTTTTGCTAAATGCACTCACCAACAGAAAACGCAACCACTGTTGTTCGCTTATCCTCTTAAAGAAAAGCTATGAAGCACTCCTTGCCTTTTGCTTTTGCAGTTTGTATCCAAAATCGATTGGGAACACCTAGTCCTTGTCTCCCTTGAGAATTAAACACAAAGAGCAAATCTACTTGTAAAAAAATTTCCCAAAGAAAGCAACACATTGCATTCAGATTACATATATGTGCATAGGCAACAGGTTGCAGACTCAGAAGTACATGTACATCCACTAAAAAAATTGCTTTCTCCAAGTTCTCTCTTCTCAACTAAACGGAGACAACCGTACCAGCAAGAAAAGCTAACACTTTGTACACCTACTAATTCTCAACTAAACTGAATTATCTTTTCTTAAAGCATCAAGACATGCCTACAAAGAGTATAATGCACATCATTTGGGCCCTGGGATGATCCCCTGTGTTGTTTTCATGCAACTACTAATGCTCTGAGCATGCTTCAGTTTCGGGTTGTGCCAAATCCCGCTCTTGAGTAGTTCTCGCAGCAGCTCTGCCCTCTCCTTCCTCCGGTCCACGAACATCTGTTGCAGCAAAACAGGGCATGTACTTCAGTACATATGCATCTGTATTGTACAAAATTAATACATATAATGTACATCAAACAAGAACTCCAAGACGAGCTTGCGCCATTGTTACACCAAGCCATGACGAGGTGGTCCATGTCCATGGCGTTTCCATGTACCATGAGATGAATCGGGGGAGGAGAGAAACTAGGGAGGTGGGGCGGCCATGGAGACAAAACAGAGGAGGATAGGAACTAGAGAACAAGGATGGACAAGCTTCACCTGGCATCCATGGCGACGAACCGGGGAGGAGGAAGAGAGGAACTAGGGATTGGGTGAAACTTCACTTCCCGCCTCATATTGCTTTGTGCCTTCCCCCAAGCCGAGCTGGCAACCATCCGGAGCCACGTAGGCAAAACCGCTCACAAAAACCACCATAATCAGTGACGAGGGTGCTTTGCCTGGTTTTGGAGAGTCCAAGGGGTCAATTAACCGGAATTAGAGCTGGGGGTGTGGGTTAGCCCATTTCTGAAACCCCAGGGGGTGATGTGGACTTCTTTCATCTGTATGTGGTAGTTCATTTGAAATGTCTAAAAATACAAATATTTAAGAACGGAGGGAGTAGATCATGATGGCGTGCATTGTTGCACCTTTCGATTTTGACAATAGAATGCTATAACTCTACATGAATATATGGTTGTATGAAACGAGGAAGTTTAATTTTCAAGAAGTGGCATTTTTTAATTTTGCTTGTTACAAATGGAAGAGGTGAAAAGTTGTTAGCAACTGGGAAGAAAGGTAAATGATTCCTTTCCGCTGACTGGCCGAAAGTGTTGTTGGTCGTGCACCAACCACTCGATCGATGCTCTTGCTTGTACCGTGCACGTGCTACTGGGTCCACCCACGGGTGAGGCTTTGAGTCTTTTACGCACACATGTGTCGCTCTCGTCCACACGTTCCTCTCATATGCATCCCCTACCTCGCCTTCTTCTTCCTGACACAATATCGTCGCGTTCGGCTCTTCTCGGGAGAGGGATGCACCCCATCCTCTCCTCTTCGTCTTGTAGTAAGTGCTGCCAGAGAGGCCGGCCGCATCACCGACGCAAGCGGCGACACGACACAGCATGTTGCGAGCTTTCCAGGGGTAGACGATGACCACGGTTGCCATCACCTGGAAATATAAGAACACAAACACCACAATTGGCTAGTTGCAGCAAATGACCCACTGATCGCAGCAAAACACCCTGTCGGTCGCAGCTTTCGTGCAGTCCAGTTCTAACATCGACGACTTGAGGTTGCACCTTTTCTGCTGCCTGGTTCCAGCACCCATGAATTGTGGGTGCAGCTTTTCTGCTGTCAGGTTCCGGCACCCGTGACTTTATGGTTGCATCTTTCTCACCCACTTTGCCGCAATACCTTGCAACATTCAGAGGTGACAGTTCCAACATGAGTCGAGATGCTGCTACTGGCATGACACTAAGCTACAATCGGCGAGTCATCTTGCTGGAATCGGGGTGACCCATTTTTTGTTGGGATTAACAACAACGAGCTTTTTTTTGTTGGACCCAGCAATATTCTTGCTACGATCGGCAACAGAGGCAAGGTACGCCACTGGAGCTACCATCCGTGGTACATGTCGTTGCATGAGTGGAGGCGAGAAACACAAGAGACGACGAGGCGATGGATTGCTTTCATGACGACAGTGAGGCTGTGAGTGCCTGATATGTCTCCAATGTATCTATAATTTTTGAAGTATTTATGTTATTTACATCATTTTTATATGGTTTTGGTGCACTTTTATATTATTTTTCTGGACTAACTTATTAATCTAGTGCCTAGTACCAATTGCTGTTTTTTACATGTTCTTTTCTTAAAAAGGTAATATCTAGGAAGGTCAAAATACCCCGGCAATTTAATACGTTTTTTTGGAATTATGTGATTTTTGGGCAAATGAATCAACACAAAATGATGCCCGAGGGCAACACAAGGGCAGGGGCGCGACCACTCCTCCGGCAGCGCCATGCGCCCTTGTTACTAGACCTTAAGTTGGTTGGATCCCTTCTTTTGCCACCATGAATCTAATTTCTAGAGAAAAATACCCTAAAAAATTCAGTCTGATCGGAGTTACGGATCTCCAACTATGAAAGAAACAATGTTCGACCTTAGAAAAAGGTGCGAAAAACACAAGAGAGAGGAGAGATCCAATCTAGGGGAGAGCTCCCTCTCTCCTCATAGGGCCATGAAAGAAGAAGAAGAAGAAGAAGAAGAAGAAGAAGAAGGGGTCCCCTTCCCCCTCTCCCCCGGTTGCGCCTGGACGTCGCCGGGGACATCTCCACCATCACCATCATCATCAACTTACTCTCTGTTTTCATGGTGATGTATGAGTAGTTCATCCTCGTGGGTGAGGGTATGTACTGGTAGCTATGTATTCGATCTTTTGCTCTCTCTCTCTCTCATGTTCTTGATGGATTTGATCTTGATGTATCATGATCTTTATTAATAAAGTTGGATCTTATGATGTTCATCTCCCTCTATTCTTTTTGTGGTGAATTGAGTATTGCTCTTTGAAGTTTCTTTATTTTGGATTTAGTACTTTGGATTTGACATTACATGATGCATGCATAGTAATTAACTTGTGGATACCCATAATGACATTGGGTACTCTTGGCATAAAGGTTGAACGATAAGTATCATATGTGTTGTCGTAGTATGATTTCTGAAACTATCCGTGACACTTTGTGGGTGGTTCAATAGATCAAGATTGGAAAGGCGATACACAATTTCATCCTACTTTCTACGATAGAAATAGAAACTTTGGAGTGATTCTTTGCTGCACTTTGAGGGATTATCATGTGGTTTAATTATTGCTGGGAAACGTTGCATGGAAAACAAAAAAAATTCTACACACACGCAAGATCTATCCATGGAGATGCAAAGCAACGAGAGGGGAGAGTGTGTCTATGTACCCTCGTAGACCGTAAGCGGAAGCATTTAGTAATGCGGTTGACGTAGTCAAACTTCTTCGTGATCCAACCGATCGAGTACCGAACATACGACACCTCCACGTTCAGCACACGTTCAGCTCAGTGACGTCCTCGCCTTCTTGATCCAGCAAGACGAGCAAAGTAGTAGATGAGTTCCGGCAACACGACGGCATGGTGACGGTGATGGTGATGCTATCTCCACGGGGCTTCACCTAAGCACTACGAAAATATGACCGAGGGACAAAACTGTGGAGAGGGGCGCCGCACACGGCTAAGACAATGTTGTGTCCCTTGTGTGGCACCCCCTCCCACATATATATAGGTGGGGGAGATAGGAGGCAGCCAGGTGCACCACAAAGGTCGCCGTCCAGCCCTAGGGATCCTTCCCTGGCCTGCGCCCCTCCCATAATTCCCCTAAGAGGGAAGGAAAGAGGAGGAGAGGGAAGGAAGGAGGAGGCCTACTTCCCTCTTTCATTCTCTCCCCTAGGGCCGGCTGCCATAGTGGGGCGCACCAGCCCCTTGTGGGCTGGTGTTCTCCCTTCTCTTGGCCCATAGACCTCCCGGGGCTTACCGGAACCCCACCTGGTACGCCCCAAAACTCTTACGGTGTCCAAATAGTATCGTCCTATATATCAATCTTTACCTCCGGACCATTCAGGAGCTCCTCATCATGTCCGTGATCTGGTACGGGACTCCGAACAACATTCGGTCACCAAATCACATAACTCATATAACACTATATTGTCAACGAACGTTAAGCATGCGAACCCTACGGGTTTGAGAAATATGTAGACATGACCAAAACACATGTATGTTCAATAACTAATAGTGGAACCTGGATTCCCATATTGGCTCCTACATATTCTACGAAGATCTTTATCGGTCGAACCTTATGACAACATATGTAATTCCCTTTGTCTATCGGTATGTTACTTGCCCGAGATTCGATCGTCGGTATCTTCATACCTAGTTCAATCTCATTATCGGCAAGTCTCTTTACTCGTTCCGTAATACATCATCTTGCAACTAACTCATTAGTCACTTTATTTTCAAGGCTTCTTATGATGTGTATTACCGAGAGGGCCCAGAGATACCTCTTCGATACTCGGAGTGGCAAATCCTAATCTCGATCTATGCCAACTCAACAAACACCTTCGGAGATACCTTTAGAGCACCTTTATGATCACCCAATTACGTTGTGACGTTTGATAGCACACAAGGCATTCCTCTGGTATCCGGGAGTTGCATAATCTCATAATCGAATGAATATGTATTTGACATTAAGAAAGCAATAGCAATAAACTGAACGATCAATATGCTAAGCTAACGGATGGGTCTTGTCCATCACATCATTCTCCTAATGATGTGATCCCGTTATCAAATGACAACACATGTCTATGTTTAGGAAACCTTAACCATCTTTGATCAACGAGCTAGTCTTGTAGACGCTTACTAGGGACACGGTATTTGTTTATGTATTCACACATATATTTAAATTTCCGGTCAATACAATTCTAGCATGAATAATAATTTTTTTCATGATTTAGGAAATATAATAATAACCATTTTATTATTGCCTCTAGGGCATATTTCCATCAGTCTCCCACTTGCACTAGAGTCAATAATCTAGTTCACATTGCCATGTGATTAACACCCATAGTTCATATCTCCATGTGACTAACACCCAAAGAGTTTACTAGAGTCAATAATCTAGTTCACATCACCATGTGATTAACACCCAAAGAGTACTAAGGTGTGATCATGTTTTGCTTGCGAGAGAGGTTTAGTCAACGGGTCTGCCACATTCAGATCCGTATGTATTTTGCAAATTTCTATCTCTACAATGCTCTGCATGGAGCTACTTTAGCTAATTGCTCCCACGTTCAATATGTATCTAGATTGAGACTCAAAGTCATCTAGATCAATGTTAAAGCTTGCATCGACGTAACCGTTTACGATGAACCCTTTATCACCTCCATAACGGAGAAACATTTCCTTAGTCCTATTAGATAACTAAGGATAATTTTGACCGATGTCCAGTGATCTACACCTTAACAAACTCATGGAAAGGTACACAATAGGTCTGGTACACAACATGGCATACTTTATAGAACCTATGGCTGAGGCATAGGGAATGACTTTCATTCTCTCTCTATCTTCTGTCGTGGTCGGGCTTTGAGTCTTACTCAACTTCACACCTTACAATACAGGCTAGAACTCCTTCTTTGACTGATCCATTTTGAACTCCTTCAAAATCTTGTCAAGGTATGTGCTCATTGAAAATCTTATCAAGCGTCTTGATCTATCTCTATAGATCTTGATGCCTAATATGTAAACAGCTTCACCGAGGTCTTTCATTGAAAAATTCTTATTCAAGTATCCTTTTATGCTATCCAGAAATTCTATATAATTTTCGATCAACAATATGTCATCCACATATAATATCAGAAATGCTACAGAGCTCCCACTCACTTTCTTGTAAATACAGGCTTCACCATAAGTCTGTATAAAACCATATGCTTTGGTCACCTCATCAAAGCATATGTTCCAACTCCGAGATGCTTGCACCAGTCCATAGATGGATCGCTGGAGCTTGAACACTTTGTTAGCACATTTAGGATCGACAAAACCTTCTGGTTGCATCATATACAACTCTTCTTTAAGAAATCCATTAAGAAATGCAGTTTTGACGTCCATTTGCCAGATTTCATAATTATAAAATTCGGCAATTGCTAACATGATTTGGACTGACTTAAGCATCGCTACGGGTGAGAAAGTCTCATCGTAGTCAACCCCTTGAACTTGTTGAAAACCTTTCACGACAAGTCAAGCTTTGTAGATGGTGACATTACCATCAACGTCTGTCTTATTCTTGAAGATCCATTTATTCTCAATGGCTTGCCGATCATCGGGCAAGTCCACCAAAGTCCATACTTTGTTCTCATACATGGATCATATCTCAGATTTCATGGCGTCAAGCCATTTATCGGAATCTGGGATCATCATAGCTTCTTCATAGTTCGTAAGTTCGCCATGGTATAATAACATGGCTTCTAGGACAGGATTACCGTATCACTCTGGTGTGGAACGTTCTCGGTTCAACCTACGAGGTCCAATAGTAACTTGCTCCGAAGTTTCATGATCATCATCATCATCAACTGCCTCTCTAGTTAGTGTAGGCATCACAGGAACGGATTTCTTGATGTGTTACTTTCCAATTTGAGAGCAGGTAGAATTACCTCATCAAGTTCTACTTTCCTCCCACTCACTTATTTCGAGAGAAACTCCTTCTCTAGAAAGAGATCAATTCTTGGCAACAAAGATCTTGCCTTTGAATCTGTGGTAGAAGGTGTATCCAATTGTTTCCTTAGGGTATACTATGAAGACGCACTTCTCCGATTTGGGTTCGATCTTATCAGGCTGAAGCCTTTTGACATAAGTGTCGCATCCCCAAATTTTAAGAAACGACATCTTAGGTTTCTTGCCAAACCACAGTTCATACGGTGTCATCTCAACGGATTTAGATGGTGCCCTATTTAACATGAATGCGACTGTCTCTAATGCATAACCCCAAAATGATAGTGGCAAATCGGTAAGAGACATCATAGAATGCATCATATCTAATAAAGTAGGTTATGACGTTCGGACACACCATTACGCTGTGGTGTTCCAAGTGGCATGAGTTGTGAAACTATTCCACATTGTTTTAAATGAAGGCCAAACTCGTAACTCAAATATTCGCCTTCGCGATCAGATCATAGAAACTTTATTTTCTTGTTACGATGATTCTCCACTTCACTCTAAAATTCTTTGAACTTCTCAAATGTTTCAGACTTGTGTTTCATCAAGTAGATATACCCATACCTACTCAAATCATCTGTGAAGGTGAGAAAATAACGATACTCACCGCATTCTTCAACACTCATCGAACCGCATACATCGATATGTATTATTTCCAATAAGTCATTAGCTCGCTCCATTGTTCCGGAGAACGGAGTTTTAGTCATCTTGCCCATGAGGCATGGTTCGCAAGTATCAAATGATTCATAATCAAGTGATTCCAAAAGTCCATCCGCATGGAGTTTCTTCATGTGCTTTACACCAATATGACCTAAACGGCAGTGCCACAAGTATGTTGTACTATCATTATCAACTTTGTATCTTTTGGCATCAATATTATGAATATGCGTATCACTATGATCGAGATTCAATAAACCATTTGCATTGGCTGTATGACCATAGAAGGTTTTATTCATGTAAACAAAACAACAATTATTCTCTGACTTAAATGAATAATTGTATTGCAATAAACACGATCTAATCTTGTTCATGCTCAACACAAACACCAAATAACATTTATTCAGGCCCAACACTAATCCTGAAGGCAGAGGGAGTGTGCGATGGTGATGATATCAATCTTGGAAACACTTGCAACACACTCATCACCTCGCCCTTAACTAGTCTCTGTTTATTCTGCAACTCTTGTTTCAGTTACTAATCTTAGCAACTGAACCGGTATCAAATACCCAGGGGATACTATGAGCACCAGTAAGGTACACATCAATAACATGTATATCAAATATACCTTTGTTTACTTTGCCATCCTTCTTATCCGCCAAGTATTTGGGGCAGTACCGCTTCTAGTGACCATTTCCTTTGCAGTAGAAGCACTCAGTTTCATGATTGGGTCTAGCTTTGGGCTTCTTCACAGGAGTGGCAACTTGCTTTCCATTCTTCTTGAAGTTCCCTTTCTTTCCCTTGCCCTTTTTCTTGAAACTAGTGGTTTTGTTTAACCATCAACACTTGATTCTCTTTCTTGATTTCTACCTTCGCCGATTTTAGCATCGCGAAGAGCTTGGGAATCGTTTTCGTCATCCCTTGCATATTATAGTTCATCACGAAGTTCTAGTAGCTTGGTGACATTGACTAGAGAACTCTGTTAATCACTATCTTATCTGGAAGATTAACTCCCACTTGATTCAAGCGATTGTAGTACCCAGACATTCTGAGCACATGCTCACTGGCTGAGCTATTCTCCTCCATCTTGTAGGCAAAGTAGAGGTCTCATACCTCTCGACACGGGCATGAGTCTGAAATACCAATTTTAGCTCTTGGAACATCTCATATGCTCTGTGGCGTTCAAAACGTTTTTGAAGTCCCGGTTTTAAGCCGTAAAGCACGGCACATTAAACTATTAAGTAGTCATCATATCGAGCTTGTCAAACGTTCATAACGTCTGCATCTGCTCCTGCAATAGGTCTGTCACCTAGCGGTGCATCAAGGACATAATTCTTGTGTGCAACAATGAGGATAATCCTTAGATCACGGATCCAGTCCGCATCATTGCTACTATCATCTTTCAACTTAGTTTTCTCTAGGAACATATCAAAAATAGGGGAGCTATATTGCGAGCTATTGATCTACAACATAGATATGCAAAACTACTAAGACTAAGTTCATGATAAATTTAAGTTCAATTAATCAAATTACCAATGAACTCCCACTTAAATAAACATCCCTCAAGTTATCTAAGTGATACATGATCCAAATCAACTAACCCATGTCCGATCATCACATGAGATGGGGTAGTCATCAATGGTGAACATCTCTATGTTGATCATATCTACTATATGACTCATGTTCGACCTTTTGGTCTCCAGTGTTCCGAGACCATGTCTTTACATGCTAGGATCATCAAGTTTAACCCAAGTACTATGCATGTGCAAAACTATCTTACACCCGTCGTACATGAATGTAGAGTCTTTCACACCTGATCATCACGAGGTGCTTCGAAACGACGAACTTTGGCAACAGTGCATACTCAGGGAGAACACTTTTATCTTGAAATTTAGTGAAGGGGTCATCTTATAATGCTACCATCGTTCTAAGCAAAATAAGATGCATAAGCGATAAACATCACATGCAATCAAAATATGTGACATGATATGACCATCATCATCTTGTGCTTTTGATCTCCATCTGCAAAGCATCGTCATGATCTCCATCGTCACCGGCTCTACACATTTATCTCCATCGTTGTGTCGGGGTCGTCTTGCCAACTATTGCTTCTACAACTATTGCTAACGCATATCGATAAAGTAAAGCAATTACACGGCGATTGCATTTCATACAATAATTAAGAGACAACCCTAAGGCTCCCGCCGGTTGTCGATATTACAAAACATGGTCATCTCATACATCAACATATATCACATCATATCTTGACCATATATATCACATCACAACATGCCCTACAAAAACAAGTACTTTGTTGTTGCAAGTTTATGTGGCTGCTACGGGTTTCTAGCAAGAACCCTTCTTAACTACGAAAAAACCACAACAGTGATTTATCAGGTTTGTTGTTTGAACCTTATTCAAGGACTGGCCGTAGTCAAATTTGATTCAACTAAAGTAGGAGAAACAGACACCCGCCAGCCACCTTTATGCAAAACAAGTTGCATGTCAGTCGGTGTAACCGGTCTCATGTGCGTGGACATGTAAGGTTGGTCTAGACCGCTTCATCCCACAATATCGCCGAATCAAAATAAGAAGTTGGTGGTAAGCGTATGACTATCACCGCCCACAACTGTTTGTGTTCTACTTGTGCATATCATCTACGCATAGACCTGGCTCTGATGCCACTGTTGGGAAACGTTACATGGAAAACAAAAAAAATCTATGCACACGCAAGATCTATCCATGGAGATGCATAGCAACAAGAGGGGAGAGTGTGTCTACGTACCCTCATAGACCGTAAGCGGAAGCGTTTAGTAACACGGTTGATGTAGTCGAACTTCTTCACGATCCAACGATCGAGTACCGCACATACGACACCTTCGTGTTCAACACACATTCAGCTCGATGACATCCTCGCCTTCTTGATCCAGCAAGACGGGCAGAGTAGTAGTTGAGTTCTGGCAGCACGACGGCGTGGTGAGGGTGATGGTGAAGCTATCTTCGCAGGGCTTCACCTAAGCACTACGAAAAAATGACCGAGGGACAAAACAGTGGAGAGGGGCGCCGCACACGGCTAAGACAATGTTGTGTCCCTTGTGCGGCGCCCCCTCCGACATATCTAGGTGGGGGAGAGAGGAGGCAGCCAGGCGCACCACAGAAGGTGGTCGGCCAGCCCTAGGGCTCCTGCGCTGGCCTGCGCCCCCTGCCATAATTCCCCTAAGGGGGAAGGAAAGAGGAGGAGAGGGAAGGAAGGAGGAGGCCCACTCCCCTCTTTCCTTCTCTCCCCTAGGACACGCTGTCATAGAGGGGCACACCAGCCCCTTGTGGGCTGGTGGGCTCCCTTCTCTTGGCCCATATGGCCCATATACCTCCCGGGTCTTACCGAAACCCTTTACGGTGACCCGATGACTACCTAGTACACCCCGAAACTCTTTTGGTGTCCGAATAGTATCGTCCTATATATCAATCTTTACCTCCGGACCATTCCGGAGCTCCTCATCATGTCCGTGATCTCATCCGGGACTCCGAACAACATTCAGTCACCAAATCACATAACTCATATAACACTATATCGTCAATGAACGTTAAGCGTGCGGACCCTACGGGTTCGAGAACTATGTAGACATGACCGAAACACCTCTCCGGTAAATAACCAATAGTGGAACCTGGATGCCCATACTGGCTCCTACATATTCTACGAAGATCTTTATCGGCCGAACCTTATGACAACATACATAATTCCCTTTTTCTATCGGTATGTTACTTGCTCGAGATTCGATCGTCAGTATCTCCATACCTAATTCAATCTCATTACCGGCAAGTCTCTTGATGCGGAGCATCCTATGGTCATCCCCATGGACCTACCATCATCTCACCAAGTGCCAAGAGGACCTATGGCACGAGCTAGAGCTATATCTCTCGAGACCGAGGTGACTTCCTTCCTTACTGATATCACATATGATCCACTCGAGACATGGCTACTACCTAAGTCCGGAATGTTGTGAATTATTAGGTACCAAGAGGACCCTCCCGAAGATGCACGTGAAGACGGACAAGTCCCCAAGTTCACGGACGAAGAGAGCCAACGGAAGGAGTCAAGAGTAACTTCCAGGCCCCGGACATCCGGACATCTGGCCCCTGGAGCATCATCCACAGCAGCCGCCCAGCCGCCAAGCACCTACAGGCCCCGGACATCCGACCCGAAGCCTGGAAATCCGGCGCCCTTTATCCAGAGAGCGTCAAGGCCAGCCCCGACCGCCCGGACATCCGGCACCTCATGAAGCCCCGGACATCCGGGCTGACGCCCGGACATCTCGCCTCCCTTGTGTGCGCATAGTGTAAGGGCCTGAGTCCCGTGTACCCCTTCGCCCACCTAGACTATATATACTCCTCCTCCTCCCTCTTTCTAGGGTTAGCGTTGTGTTAGCTCATATGTGAGATAGAGCTTCGCTCATCCATCCGGATCTACTCCATCGCGAGGGACCTGTAGTATCGAAAGTATGTCTAGAGGGGGGGTGATTAGACTACTTGACCAAATAAAAATCTAGCCTTTTCCTAATTTTAGTTCCTGGCAGATTTTAGCAACTATGAACAAGTCAAGCAATCTTAACACAATTCAAGCAAGCATGCATAGAGTATATGAGTAGCGGAAAGTAAGGCATGTAACTTGCAAGAATGTAAAGGGGAGGGTTTGGAGGATTCAAACGCAATTGGAGACACGGATGTTTTTGTCGTGGTTCCGATAGGTGGTGCTATCGTACATCCACATTGATGGAGACTTCAACCCATGAAGGGTAACGGTTCCGCGAGTCCACGGAGGGCTCCACCCACGAAGGGTCCACGAAGAAGCAACCTTGTCTATCCCACCATGGCCATCGCCCACAAAGGACTTGCCTCACTAGCGGTAGATCTTCACGAAGTAGGCGATCTCCTTGCCCTTACAAACTCCTTGGTTCAACTCCACAATCTCGTCGGAGGCTCCCAAGTGACACCTAGACAATCTAGGAGACACCACTCTCCAAGAAGTAACAAATGGTGTGTTGATGATGAACTCCTTGCTCTTGTGCTTCAAATGATAGTCTCCCCAACTGAAAGATCGTGGATGTCGCCTAGAGGGGGGGGGTGAATAGGCGTTTTAAAATAATTACGATTGAGGCTTGAACAAATGCGGAATAAACCTAGCGGTTAATTTGTCAAGCACAAAACCTAAAACAACTAGGCTCACCTATGTGCACCAACAACTTATGCTAAGCAAGATAAGCAACTATGCGATAGCAAGATATATGACAAGAAACAATACGGCTATCACAAAGTAAAGTGCATAAGTAAAGAGCTCGGGTAAGAGATAACCGAGGTACGCGGAGACGACGATGTATCCCGAAGTTCACACCCTTGCGGATGCTAATCTCCATTTGGAGCGGTGTGGAGGCACAATGCTCCCCAAGAAGCCACTAGGGCCACCGTAATCTCCTCACGCCCTCGCACAATGCAAGATGCCGTGATTCCACTAAGGGACCCTTGAGGGCGGTCACTGAACCCGTACAAATGGCAACCCTTGGGGGCGGTCACCGAACCCGTACACTTTGGCAACCCTTGGGGGCGGTCACCAGTACCCATCAAATTGCTCGGGGCGATCTCCACAACCTAATTGGAGACCCCGACGCTTGCCCGGAGCTTTACACCACAATGATTGAGCTCCGAACAACACCAACCGTCTAGGGCGCCAAGGCACCCAAGAGGAACAAGCTCTAGGGTGCCCAAACACCCAAGAGTAATAAGCTTCTCAAACTTCACTTCCACGTATCACCGTGGAGAACTCAAACCGATGCACCAAATGCAATGGCAAGGGCACACGGAGTGCCCAAGTCCTTCTCTCTCAAATCCCACCGGAGCAACTAATGCTAGGGAGGAAAATGAGAGGAAGAACAAGAAGGAGAACACCAAGAACTCCAAGATCTAGATCCAAGGGGTTCCCCTCACATAGAGGAGAAAGTGATTGGTGGAAATGTGGATCTAGATCTCCTCTCTCTTTTCCCTCAAAAACTAGCAAGAATCCATGGAGGGATTGAGAGTTAGCAAGCTCAAGGAAGGTCAACAATGGGGGAAGAACACGAGCTCAAAAGATTAGGTTCAATGGGGAAGAAGACCCCCTTTTTATAGGAGGGGTAAAATCCAACCGTTATGTGCTCAACCCGCACACGAGCGGTACTACCGCTCCTGGTCCCGGTACAACCGGGACTCACAGTATACGTGCAGAACCCTACCAGGCGGTACAACCGGGCGACCAGGCGGTAGCACCGGTTGAGAAGAACAACCGGACCAACCGCCCAGCCACCGCTCAACCACCACATAGGAACAGAAGGGAGTCACCCCTGAGTGCGGTAGTCGAGCGGTACCGGGCCGGTGCAAGCGCATGGCCTTGAGCGCTCGGGCGGCTAAGTCCTGAGCGGTAGAACCGCTCCGGACACCGGTGGTATCAGTATGACCGGACCAACCGGGCCACCACCGCCCGAGTACCGCATCAAAACAGAGGCCTGACCGGTACTTGGGCGGTGCCTGGCCGGAACAACCGCCCAAGACTTTGCTGAGCAAGTTGGCGGTACCACCGCCCGGAAGCAACGGTACAACGGCTGAGAGCTCCAAGCGGTACTACCGCTGGGGCACGCGGTACTACCGCTGGGACCAGACAAAAACCACTCTCAAGAAAACCAGAACTGCCATAACTTCTGCATATGAGCTCCAAATTGAGCAAACTCAAGCTTGTTGGAAACAAGACGACGAGTAGCATCAAAACTGCGACTGGATATAGTAAGAAGAGGCAGGGGAGGAATGCCAACAAATAGAGGAGTGAAACCTCCAACCGAGAAGAACCGGCAAAACCTCCAACAACGAAAACATCATAGAAGATGCATGCGAACTCCGTTTTCGATGAACTCAAGCTTGTCATCAAGATGACCATAAGCTCTAAGACTCACAAAGAGAACCAAACAAGAACCAAGAAAGATGATGCAAAGATGCAATGGTTTGAGCTCTCTACGAATGATACGATCAAGCTACTCATCGAGAGCCCCCCTTGATAGTACGGCAATCGATCCTATAACCCGGTCTCCCAACTACCATCATGAGACCGGTAAAATAGAAAACCTATCAAGGGCAAAACTTTGCCTTGCACATGGTCCACTTGAGCTAGATGATGACAATCTTGACTCCCTCAAGTTGGACCACCTTTCTTGATTATGTTGACTCGATGAAGACTAGTTGATTGCTCCCCCATACTCCACTATGGGTGAGCCACTCCTCCGCACATCTTCACAAGTCCATTATCACCACAAAGGACGGCAAGCTTCAAGCATTTGATCTCTTCGTGATGCTCCACTTGAACTTGCACACCGCAACCTAACCCCACAAAGAACTCTCACGAAGACCATGGGTTAGTACACAAAGCGTAATTGACAATTCTTACCATACCATGGGATCACTTGATCCCTCTCGGTACATCTTCTGCGCTTTGTGAGTTGATCAACTTGATTCACTCTTGATTTAGTCTTGATCAACCTTGAACCTTTTCAATTCTCTTCATTTGAATGATGTCTTGAAGGTAGACATGAATGATCACACAATCTTCTTCTTCAAGACATGCTTGCAATAAGCTCAACTCTCACATGACCAATCTTTGGATAATTCCTTGAATAACACCTTGGTCGACACAAACTCTCCTTGAAATCAACACATGCACTCCAAGAAAAGCCTATGGACAAAACCTTCAAATCTAACTCAAGGAAACCATTAGTCCATAGAGATTGTCATCAATTACCAAAACCAAACATGGGGGCACCGCATGTTCTTTCACCAACACTCAACTCTCTCTCACAGGATTTGGATTTGGTGGAAAGAAGATTTGAGTGGAAAGCAACTTGGGGAAGGCTAGAGATCAAGATTCATATGGTAGGAATGGAATATATTGGTCTCAACACAAGTGTAGGTGGTTCTCTCTCAGAAAATATAGGTTGGAAGTGTAGGTTTGCTCTGATGGCTCTCTCCATGAATGAAGAGGAGGTGGAGGAGTATTTATAGCCTTCACACAAAATCTAAACGTTACACATAACTTCCCAAACTCGGTGGGACCGAATGGTTAAACTCGGTCTGACCGATTTAGAAAAGCTAGTGACAGTTAGGGTTTTCGGTGGGACCGACATGCAACTCAGTAGGACCGATATGATTAGGGTTAGGGCATAACGTAATCTCGGTGAGACCGATTACACAAACTTGGTGAGACCGATTTTGGTAATAAGCTAACCAGAGAGTTGGTCAGGTAAACTCGGTGGGACCGATCGCTCATTTCGGTGAGACCGAAACGTTACGAAGGCAAAACAGAGAGTTTACATTGCAATCTTGGTGGGACCGACCGCTCATCTCGGTGAGACCGAAACATTACAAAGGGAAACAGAGAGATTACAACCCCATCTCGGTGAGACCGAGATCCCTATCGGTGAGATCGATTTGCCTAGGGTTTGTGCCAGTGGCTAAAACATTTGAAACTCGGTGGCGCCAGATAGGAAAAATCGGTGGGGCCGAGTTTGACTTTTGGTTTAGGTCATATGTGGATGTGAGAAAGTAGTTGAGGGTTTTGGAGCATAGCACTAAGCATTTTGAGCAAGAACCTCATTAAGCAACACCTCATCCCTCCTTGATAGTATTGGCTTTTCCTATAGACTCAATGTTATCTTGGATCACTAAAATAGAAAATGTAGAGTCTTGAGCTTTGAGCTTGAGCCAATCCTTTGTCCTTAACATTTTGAGGGGTCCACTTTTCTCATCCATGCCATGCCAATCATTGAGATTTCCTGAGATATTAATCTTGAAATAACATTCGCTCAATGAGCTATATGTTGTTAGGAATTACCAAAACCACCTAGGGATAGTTGCACTTTCAATCTCCCCCTTTTAGTAATTGATGACAACATATAGATCAAAGCTTCGACAAATGATAATAAGAGTGAAAAACATTGTCGCTTTGAGAAGTGTGTGAAAAGCAAGAGCTCCCCCTAAGTTTGTGCATAGTTTAAGATTTGCTTTGGACTGCAAATGCACAAAGAGTTAGGATCATGGGTTACTCTTCCATGTCACATACATCTTGGTGGAGCGCTCAAAATGATAATAATTAAAATACATGCACTCATCACCAAGCAAAGTGAGTGATCACATAAAAAGGATAATGTCATCCAACAAGCATTAAGGTAGCATATGATCAAACACATGATCATCCAAGTATCACAAAGGCATAAAGTATCTCAACCAAGCAAATAAACGAAGTTTAACCACCAAACAAAAAGGAGAGAATAAAAAGAAACGCTCTCTCTCGAAGCCTATGATATATACATTTTCTCCCCCTTTGGCAACAAGTTACCAAAAAGTTCATAAAAATGCATAGTGCTAAATTGACTCTCAGGCTTGGTCTTCAGGTGGTGGTGTAGACAGAACTCCGAGGACGAAGGCATCAGTTGATGTAGATGGAGCGGGTGGAGTAGGTGCTGGAGCTAGTGGCACTGAAGCTGTAGCTGGTGCAGATGAAGTTGCTCTGGTGTCTGGAACAGGCACTGCAGTAGACCTCTGACCTCTGGGCACTCTAGCAAAAGCATCAGTGGTTGTCTTGCCCTTCTTCTCCTGCACTTCATCCTGAAGTTGCTCAACGACTGACTGGATCTTAGTGACCTTCACATCTAGGTCATAGAACTTCTGTGGGACATCAAAGATGTGAAGCAAGTTAATTGCATGGCCTCTGATCATCTTGTGATCACCTGACTTTGGCAAGAGAGTGTGCCTGAGGATCCAGTTGATTGTTGGCAAGCCTGACAGAAGGTAATGTACTGATCCAAACTTGTGTGTCTCAAGAGCAGCATCTGGGATCTCCTTGTACATGTGTGCCATCGTGTTGTGATCCTTCTTCTTGGCATAGACATCCAAGTCATCTTCACTCTCTTCTGGGGCAATGATCAACTTAGCCCATTCTGCAACTGTTGACTAGTACCTAGTGCCTTCAGACATCCAAACAATCCTTCCATCTGGGTAGAAGCGAGCTGTGGAGTAGAACTGCATGATGAGATCATCATTCCATTTTGTGAGCTTCTGAGCCACAAACTCATCAACTCCACAAGCCTTGAAGCTGTCATATACACCAGGGAAGTGATTCTCGTTTTCCTCAATGAATGTCCAATCGACCCATCTCATGTCACACATTATGGGCTTCTTGTCAAGTAGGATAGTCTCATAGAAGTCATGTTGTTCCTTTGTATGGAACCTGTAGTCCAGAGCAGTCCTTCTCCTGGTGGCATATGGATCAGATTCTCTCCATAGCCTTAGACCAAAATCCTTCCTTATCTTCATGTTTTCAGCTACTGGATGAACATCATTGTGATCTGGAATTTTTGGCTTCAACTTCCTTAACACGACAGAATCATCTTCTTCAGTTGCAGCTTCAGGCACTGGGGCCTTGTTCTTCTCTGCTGCTGGGATATTCCTGGTGCTCCTTTTGGGTGCAGTTTTGGGTTTTGGAGCAGCTGGCTTAAGAGTTCCTTTGGGCTTAGATGGAGCAGCCCTTGATCTTATGGCATCTCCCATAAGCTTCTGAGCTTTGGGTGCTGGTGCTGCATCCTCTTCCTCTTCCTCTTCTTCAGAGTCTTTCATTATTGAAGATCTCCCAAGCACTCTGGCAGTGGTCTTCTTGACCATTTCCTTTCTTTTCTTTTCTGCCACAACCTGCTCTTTGGGTGCAGATCCCAAAGTCTCTTGAGTGGATGTTCTGGCTTTTGACATTGGAGCTCTCTTGGCAGGAACCTTTTGCTTCATCCCTGGCTTAGTGGCAGCAGCTGTGCCATATTCCTTTTTCAGGACTTTCCTCTTTGAGGTGGCTTCTTCCTCCTCAGCCACATAGTCCTCATCCTTTGACTCTGAGGTTCTTTTCTTGCTGGCCCTGGTGGCAGCCTTTGGCAGATTGCTTGGTGTGCTCCTGCTGCCATCATCTGAGCTGCTAGAGGGACTAGTTCCCTCACTCAAGTGAACCTGTTCCTCTGACTTGTTCTGACTGTCACTTTGATCTGACATGATGCAAACACTGACAGCAGACCCTGTGAACAGATTATAGATGAGGTAGAGTGGATGAGCATCACAAAGTGCAGAGGTTTTTGCAAAAGAATGAATTAAAAACATAGTTTTAGTTTTCCACAGAAAGCATTTCGGATCTACCGATTTGCAAACTCGGTGATACCGAAGCAGCTTTTGGAACCTAAACTAGTGAACTTGGTCAGAGCGAGTCACAGTTCGGTGGCACCGAGACTGCTAGGGTTTAACAAAGTCGGTGGAACCGATTTCATCAACTCGGTCGGTCTGAGATGGTTTCGGCGGAAACCTAATCCTAAATTTTCAATTCACGACTAAACTACGGAGTGTTTTCAATGGATAGAATGATCTCAATCATGGCAAGATACATGGCAAAGCAATGTGCTGGGGAATCGGAGTAAGAACAACACAAAGATCAAGTCCATACCCTAGTTCGGCAATGAACTTGCTACGACAGCAACGGCGGAGACGATCCCGTTGACGGTGGCGGAGACGAGCGACAGGAGGCGGCTGGCGACGAGGATGATGATCTGGAGACCCAGGGAGGCAGAGCAGGCTAAGCGCGGGCGAAGAGGTTCGGAAAGTTTTCCAAAATTTGGGCCGCGGATATATATAGCCTGACTTTGTCGGTGTGACCGAGTGGAACAACTCGGTGGCACCGAGATTCATAACTACAAGCAGTTACTGAAACTCGGTGTGACCGAAAAGTTCAAATTGGTTGCACCGAGATTGAAAACCTAGATCGACTTAGTGATCTCGGTATGACCGAAATGGATGAATCGGTCAGACCGAAACACACAAAGAAGTTTTGAATTTTTAAGTCTATGACAAATCGGGGACTCTGAGTGCTCCTCACACAGAGTGGTTCGAATCTGACTTGATCAAACTTTGTGATGCAGCATGAATAGAGTTTGAGACGAGAAAAGCATAGATAGCTAGATAAGGTTCTTAAGCATTCTTGTCCATCCACTTGGCAAAATAAAAAGAAACCAACCAATCAAAACAACAAGTGGATGTCCTCGAATGAGTAAATTATGCAACCAACATGCTCACACAATAAAATGACAAATGAAATATGTGGCAAAGCATGCACAAACAATTCTAGCATCTATCAAGCAATTGGCGATGACCAGGTCATCTATATATGAGTATATTGACTTAGGAGTTGTAAGTGCATCTAGTGCCACCCCTAGTTGGTTTTGGAGTATTGACGACAAACCTGGTTGAGGGACTAATGTGTTTGTGAGAATTGCAGGATAACACAGGTAGAAGTCCCTCATTGATTCGGTTTTCCTACCGGAGATGACCCCTAAAAATGTATGAAGACATTGAAGTCAAAGGTGGTATGTGAAGACATTCACATTGAAGACTATAACAAGAGAAGACATCGCGTGAAGACTATGGAGCGCGAAGACTTAGTTGTTTCGTCGTTCTTTTTCTTCTTTGTTGAGTCATAGGAACCACCGTATTGTTAAGTGGGGTCCAAGTGAACCAGTCAGAATGACTGAAGTGATGCTTAACCAAAATCCTATGTCTTCGAGCGAAGACAATGAGAGCATCTTATCCAGAGCTGGATAAGTCAGCTTTGCTTGTAGCTCAAGTAAAGTTGCCGTGTGTGTTTGAAATCTGACCGTTGGAACACGTGTCAGTTCCTTAGTGACCCAGGGTCATTTTGGACAAATCAGGCCGGGTTGCCTAGTGGATATAAATAGCCCACCCCCTACACCATAAATTGGTTGGCTGCTCAGAGTTAGTGCATGGCTTTTGTCGTTTTAGAGCAACCCACCTCGAAGCCTTTGAGAGAGAAATCCTTGCGAGGACAAAGCCCTAAACACCCAGAGCCAAAGAGTGTTAGGCATCACTTAGGTCTTCTTGTCTGTGTTATCTGAAGACTTATTACACTTGAGGACTGTGAATCCTCCAGCCGGTTAGGCGTCGCGTTCTGAGCATCCAAGAGTCATTGTGGATCGTCGGTGAACGAAGTCTGTGAAGGTTTGGAAGTCTACCTTGAAGACTTACCAGAGTAATTGGGCGAGGACTGGGTGTCCTTAGCTCAAGGGGAATAAGGTGAAGACGTGGTCTTCTGAGTTGAATCTCAGCCTCCCTAACCAGACGTACGGTTGTCACAGCAACTGGAACTGGTCCAACAAATCATTGTCTTCAATGAGCCACTGGTTCTATCCTTTCCATCTCTTTATTTACTGTTAGTCCTTGTGAAGTCATTGCCTGTTTGCATTATCTTTTGTCTTCACTGAGTGACTGCTTGTTCTTATTGGCTTCATACTATCTCCCATCCTGATCTATACTGCCTAGCTGCTATTAGTCTTTGTGCCTTCATTTCATTGAATACTTGACTATGGCTTGCTTAGTGTAGTCTACCTTCCGCTGCATGGTAATAGGTTTATGTCCATCGTTTGTCTTCGAAACTTCCATGTTTTGAAGACTTCCATAAAAATCGCCTATTCATCCCCCTCTAGTCGATCACTAGCACTTTCAGGAGTCAAATGAGAACATTTGATCGTAGGTCATACTCATCGTTTAAGCACAAGTGGTGTTACCACTTTTACATAAAGTGTTGTTGTGTTCACACCATTAGAGTTGCTTTAGCTCAATTTTAGAGTAAAGCTCCCCTAGATGTGAGATCCCCCCTAAGAGGGATGAATTAACCTTGGGTTTTGTCGATGATGACTTCATGTAGGTGTTGAAGATGTGGATGCTCTAAGTTGATGTAGATCATTCAAAGCTATCCTTTGGAGTGAATTGCACTTTCAATACCTACACGGGTTAGTACCACAAGGAACAAATAGGGATATCCATAGACATAGAGTGATGCACACACAAGATGATGTCCATGAAAGCATTAGGTTACCTTGTCCCTTGTCTTACCAACAAGAGGGTTTGTAACTCCTTGAACTAGTGCAAGATGTGGAAGTTGATTGCACTTGTTCTTGCCAAAATGATAAGAGTGAAGTATGTTGGCGGAGTCACCCTGAAGAACTCTCTAGTTCTCCTTCTTCGGGATCCACACCATCTTGATGGGAATCCTTGGAGTTGTAGTCGTACTTGATGAAGTGGAACTTGAAGTAGTCTTGGGAACCCACTTGACCAAGGCCTTAGGAGCTTCTTCAAATGCATCAATTTCCTCCTAAAGCTTGTCCTTACCTTTTTCCTTGTGGTCTTGTGGTGGAAGATCATCTTGAGCTTGTGTCCCTTTGAAAGAATTAGGATCATACTTGGGGATGCCCCGGAAGGCATCCCCTCTTTCGTCTTCATTCATCGGTAACTTTACTTGGAGCTATATTTTTATTCACCACATGATATGTGTTTTGCTTGGAGCGTCAATTTATTTTGTTAGGATTTGCTTGCTGTTATTTAGAATAATGTTTTGCATCTTTTATTTCAATAAAAGTGGCATTGATAGCCTTTACTAAGCCTATTTTAGAAGTCCACATGTTGCTGTTTGAAAACAGAAGTTTACCGCTGTTGCAATAATTCCCTAGAAAAGTCAGAATGTGATAAAATGTTGAACCTTTTGCATATTAAGCTCTGATAAATTTACTACAGTGGGAATTTTATTTCATAATTTTTGGAGCTTGGGAAGTATGGATGTTGCAGTATTCTTTACAGACTATCCTGTTTAGGCAGATTGCTGTTATGTTTGCATTGTTTGCATATGTTTGCTTCTTTAATGATTCTATTTGAGGATAGGACTATTAAATATGCAGAGGCATTTAGTATGCAATGTTGAATAATAATTTTAGTGGTTTGCTACAGTAGAGTATGCTAAGGTTTTTGCAATGGTTTATGCTAACTTATCTCACGAGTCCTTGTTGAGTTTTGTGTGGATGAAGCTTTTGAGATTTAGGGAGACCGTGATATGAGAGGAATTAAGGAGACACAAAATCTCAATCTTGGGGATGCCCAAGGCATCCCAATATAATATTTCAATAAGTCTCAAGCATCTAAGCTTGGGGATGCCCTGGTTGGCATCCCACCTTTCTTCTTCAACAATTATCGGTTAGTTTCGGTTGATCCTATGTTTTTGCTTCTTCACATGATGTTTGCCATTCTTAGAATGTCATTTTATTTTGCTTTGCTTGCTGTTTGAATATAATACCAAGATCTCAAATTATTAAATGTTAGAGAGTCTTCACATAGTTGCATAATTATTCGACTACTCATTGATCTTCACTTATATCTTTCGGAGTAGTTTGTCATTTGCTCTAGTGCTTCACTTATATCTTTTAGAGCATGGTGGTAGTTTTATTTTGAAGAAATAGATGAACTCTCATGCTTCACTTATATTATTTTGAGATTCTTAAATAGCATGGTAATTTGCTTAAAATCCTTATATGCTAGGTATTCAAGAATGATAAAATTCTCTTATGAGTGTGTTGAATACTATGAGAAGTTTGATGCTTGATAATTGTTTTGAGATATGAGGATGGTGATATTAGAGTCATGCTAGTTGAGTGGTTATGAATTTGAGAAATACTTGTGTTGAAGTTTGTGATTCCCGTAGCATGCACGTATGGTGAACCGTTATGTGATGAAGTCGGAGCATGATTTATTTATTGATTGTCTTCCTTATGAGTGGCGGTCGGGGACGAGCGATGGTCTTCTCCTACCAATCTATCCCCCTAGGAGCATGCGCGTAGTACTTTGTTTCGATAACTAATATATTTTTGCAATAAGTATGTGAGTTCTTTATGACTAATGTTGAGTCCATGGATTATACACACTCTCACCCTTCCACCATTGCTAGCCTCTCTAGTACCACGCAACTTTCGCCGGTACCATACACCCACCATATACCTTCCTCAAAACAGCCACCATACCTACCTATCATGGCATTTCCATAGCTATTCCGAGATATATTGCCATGCAACTTTCCACCATTCCGTTCATCATGACGCATTCATCATTGTCATATTGCTTAGCATGATCATGTAGTTGACATAGTATTTGTGGCAAAGCCACTATTGATGATTCTTTCATACTTGTCACTCTTGATTCATTGCATATCCCGGTACACCGCCGGAGGCATTCATATAGAGTCATACTTTGTTCTAGTATCGAGTTGTATCATTGAGTTGTAAATAAATAGAAGTGTGATGATCATCATTCAATAGAGCATTGTCCCAAAAAAAGAGAGAAAAAAGAAAGGCCAAAAAAAAGGAAGGCCAAATAAAAAAAGGAAGGCCAAAAAAAGGGGGACAATGCTACTATCCTTTTACCACACTTGTGCTTCAAAGTAGCACCATGATCTTCATGATATAGAGTCTCCTATGTTGTCACTTTCATATACTAGTGGGAATCTTTCATTATAGAACTTGGCTTGTATATTCCAATGATGGGCTTCCTCAAAATGCCCTAGGTCTTCGTGAGCAAGCGAGTTGGATGCACACCCACTAGTTTCTTTTGTTGAGCTTTCATATACTTATAGCTCTAGTGCATCCATTGCATGGCAATCCCTACTCACTCACATTGATATCTATTGATGGGCATCTCCATAGCCCGTTGATACGCCTAGTCAATGTGAGACTATCTTCTCCCTTTTTGTCCTCTCCACAACCACCATTCTATTCCACCTATAGTGCTATGTCCATGGTTCACGCTCATGTATTGTGTGAAGATTGAAAAAGTTTGAGAACATCAAAAGTATGAAACAATTGCTTGGCTTGTCATAGGGGTTGTGCATGATTTAAATATTTTGTGTGGTGAAGATAGAGCATAGCCAGACTATATGATTTTGTAGGGATAACTTTCTTTGGCTATGTTTTTTTGAGAAGACATGATTGCTTAGTCAGTATGCTTGAAGTATTATTATTTCTATGTCAATATGAAATTTTGTCTTGAATCTTATGGATCTAAATATTCATATCACAAGTAAGAAGAATTACATTGAAATTATGCCAACTAGCATTCCATATCAAAAATTATCTTTTTATCATTTACCTACTCGAGGACGAGCAGGAATTAAGCTTGGGGATGCTTGATACGTCTCCAACGTATCTATAATTTTTGATTGCTCCATGCTATATTATCTACTGTTTTGGGCAATATTGGGCTTTATTTTCCACTTTTATATTATTTTTGGGACTAACCTATTAACCGGAGGCCCAACCCAGATTTGCTGTTTTATGCCTATTTCAGTGTTTCGAAGAAAAGGAATATCAAACGAAGTCGAAACGGAACGAAATCAACTAGAGAAGTTATTTTTGGAAGGAAATCAACCCAGGGAACTTGGAGTGCACATCAGGGGAGACACGGGCTGCCCACGAGGGTGGGGGGCGAGCCACCCTACCTAGGGCGCGCCCCTACCTCGTGGGGCCCCCGTGGCTCCTCCGACGTACTTCCTGCACCCATATATATCGTCGTACCCTAGAACTTCCAGAACGCACAATAGATCGGGAGTTCCGCTGCCAGAAGCCTCCGTAGCCACCAAAAACCAATCTAGACCCGTTCCGGCACCCTGCCGGAGGGGGCAATCCCTCTCCGGTGGCCATCTTCATCATCCCGGTGCTCTCCATGACGAGGAGGGAGTAGTTCTCCCTCGGGGCTGAGGGTATGTACCAGTAGCTATGTGTTTGATCTCTCTCCCTCTCTCGTGTTCTTGATTTGGCACGATCTTGATGTATCGCGAGCTTTGCTTTTATAGTTGGATCTTATGTTTCTCCTCCCCCTCTTCTCTCTTGTAATGAATTGAGTTTCCCCTTTGAAGTAATCTTATCAGATTGAGTCTTTAAAGATTTGAGAACACTTGATGTAAGTCTTGCCGTGCGTATCTGTGGTGACAATGGGATACCACGTGATTCACTTGATGTATGTTTTGGTGATCAACTTGCGGGTTCCGCCCATGAACCTATGCATAGGGGTTGGCACACGTTTTCATCGTGATTCTCTGGTAGAACTTTGGGGCACTCTTTGAGGTCCTTTGTGTTGGTTAAATAGATGAATCTGAGATTGTGTGACGCATATCATATAATCATACCCACGGATACTTGAGGTGACATTGGAGTATCTAGGTGACATTAGGGTTTTGATTGATTTGTGTCTTAAGGTGTTATTCTAGTACGAACTCTAGGGCTGTTTGTGACACTTATAGGAATAGCCCAACGGATTGATTGGAAAGAATAACTTTGAGGTGGTTTCGTACCCTACCATAATCTCTTCGTTCGTTCTCCGCTATTAGTGACTTTGGAGTGACTCTTTGTTGCATGTTGAGGGATAGTTATGTGATCCAATTATGTTAGTATTGTTGAGGGAACTTACACTAGCGAAAGTATGAACCCTAGGCCTTATTTCCTATCATTGCAATACCATTTACGCTCACTTTTATCATTAGTTACCTTGCTGTTTTTATAATTTCAGATTACAAATACCTTTATCTACTATCCATATACCACTTGTTTCACCATCTCTTCGCCGAACTAGTGCACCTATACGATTTACCATTGTATTGGGTGTGTTGGGGACACAAGAGACTCTTTGTTATTTGGTTGCAGGGGTGCTTGAGAGAGACCATCTTCATCCTACGCCTCCTACGGATTGATAAACCTTAGGTCATCCACTTGAAGGAAATTTGCTACTGTCCTACAAACCTGTGCACTTGGAGGCCCAACAACGTCTACAAGAAGAAGGTTGTGTAGTAGACATCAATCACTAAGCATTTTGAGCAAGTAACTCATTAAGCAACACCTCACCCCCTTTTAATAGTATTGGCTTTTCCTATGGACTCAATGTGATCTTGGATCACTAAAAGTAAAATGTAGAGTCTTGTGCTTTGAGCTTGAGCCAATCTTTTGTCCTTATCATTTTGAGGGGTCCACTTTCTAATCCATGCCATGCCAATCATTGAGCTTTCCTGAAATATTTATCTTAAAATAGCATTAGCTCAATGAGCTATATGTTGTTAGGAATTACCAAAACCACCCAGGGATAGTTGCACTTTCAGAAACCTATGGCCCCCGAGTCTATTTTCCATCATACGAGTTTCCGATCTACAATTCTAGTTTCATATTTACTTTCTTTTGCAATATTATACTTTGCATTCCATAAACCACAAATACCAAAAATATTACTTTACCGTTTATCCATCTCTATCACATCTCACTTTGCGAATAACCGTGAAGGGATTAACAACCCCTTTGTCGCGTTGGTAGCAAGTTGGTGTTTGTTTGTGCAGGTATTCGATGGCTTGTCGCATTGTCTACTACTGGATTGATACCTTAGTTCTCAAAATCGAGGGAAATAATTACGCTACTTTGCTGCATCACCCTTTCCTCTTCAAGGGAAAAACCAACGCAAGCTCAAGAGGTAGCAAGAAGGATTTCTGGCGCTGTTGCCGGGGAGATCTATGCCAAGCCAAGACATACCAAGTACCCATCATAAACTCTCATCCCTCGCATTACATTATTTGCCATTCGCCTCTCGCTTTCCTCTCCCCCACTTCTAAATAGATTTTCGAAAAGATTCCGTTTTCTTCGCCCCTCTTCCGTTCCTATTCTTCATTTGCTTTTTGTGTGCTCGTGTGTTGGATTACTTGCTTTGTCATGATGGCTCAAGATAATAACAAATTATGTGAACTTTCCAATACCAACACCAATGATTTTATTAGTACTCCGATTTCTCCCAATGCTAATGTTGAATCTTGTGAAATTAATACCGCTTTGCTGAATCTTGTTATGAAAGATCAATTTTCCGGCCTTCGCAATGAAGATGCCGCAATCCATCTTAATAACTTTGTTGATTTGTGCGATATGCAAAAGAAAAAAGATGTGGATAATTATATTGTTAAGTTGAAGCAATTTCCGTTCTCGCTTAGAGATCGTGCTAAAACCTAGTTTTCATCTTTGCCTAAAAATAGTATTGATTCATGGAATAAGTGTAAAGATGCTTTTATTTCCAAGTACTTTCTTCCCGCTAAGATCATCTCCCTTAGGAATGATATTATGAATTTTAAGCAACTTGATCATGAACATGTTGCACAATCTTGGAAGAGGATGAAATTGATGATTAGAAATTTCCCTACTCATGGTTTGAATTTGTGGATGACTATACAAAACTTTTATGCCGGATTGAATTTTGCTTCTAGAAATCTTTTAGATTCGGCCGCGGGAGGCACTTTTATGGAAATTACTTTAGGAGAAGCTACTAAACTCCTAGATAATATTATGGTTAATTATTCTCAATGGCATTGATGTCACTTGAAGCAACGTCGGTATTTCCCCAAAGATGAAGGGATGATGCAGCACAACGGCGGTAGGTATTTCCCTCAGATGTTAAACCAAGGTTATCGAACCAGTAGGAGAACCAAGCAACACAACATAAATAGCACCTGCACACAAATAAAAACTACTCGCAACCTGACGTGTAAAAGGGGTTGTCAATCCCTTTCGGGTAGCGGCGCCAGAAATTGGCAAAGAAACGTGAGAAAGTTGTAAATATTGATAGATCGAATGCCAAATAAAATAAATTGCAGCAAGGTATTTTTGTATTTTTTGGTTTAGTATATCCGAAAGTAAAAG
The DNA here is from genome assembly GCF_003073215.2 of Triticum urartu. Lineage (NCBI taxonomy): Eukaryota > Viridiplantae > Streptophyta > Magnoliopsida > Poales > Poaceae > Triticum > Triticum urartu. Next base: position 471,700,125 of record NC_053028.1, read on the forward strand.
GCAAATAAAATAGATCGCGAAGGCAAATAGTGTGAGAAAGAGACCCGGGGGCCGTAGGTTTCACAAGTGTCTTCTCTCTAGAAAAATAGCAAACGGTGGGTAAACAAATTACTGTTGGGCAATTGATAGAACTTCAAATAATCATGACGATATCCAGGCAATGATCATTATATAGGCATCACATCCAAGATTAGTAGACCGACTCCTGCATGCATCTACTACTATTACTTCACACATCGACCGCTATCCAGCATGCATCTATTGTATTAAGTTCATGGAGAAACGGGGTAATGCAATAAGAATGATGACATGATGTAGACAAGATCTATCTATGTAGAGATAGACCCCATCGTTTTATCCTTAGTAGCAATGATACATACGTGTCGGTTCCCCTTCTGTCACTGTGATCAAGCATCGTAAGATCGAACCCACTACAAAGCACCTCTTCCCATTGCAAGATAAATAGATCAAGTTGGCCAAACAAAACCCAAATATCGGAGAAGAAATACAAGGCTATAAGCAATCATGCATAAAATAGATCAAAGAAACTCAAATACTTTCATGGATATAAAAACACAGATCTGATCATAAACTCAAAGTTCATCTGATCCCAACAAACACACCGCAAAAAGAGTTACATCATATGGATCTCCAAGAGACCATTGTATTGAGAATCAAACGAGAGAGAGAGAGAGGAAGCCATTTAGCTACTAACTACAGACCCGAAGGTCTACAAAGAACTACTCATGCATCATCGGAGAGGCACCAATGGAGGTGGTGAACCCCATCCGTGATGGTGTCTAGATTGGATCTGGTGGTTCTGGACTCTGCGGTGGTTGGAATTGATTTTCGTCGACTCCCCTAGGGTTTCTGGAATATTGGGGTATTTATAGAGCAAAGAGGCGGTCTGGGGGGCACCCGAGGTGGGCACAACCCACCAGGGCGCGCCTGGGCCTCCTGGTGTGCCCTGGTGGGTTGTGCTCTCCTCGGAGCACCCCCAGGCGCAACCTTGGCCCATTAGGTGTCTTCTGGTCCATAAAAAATCTCCATAAAGTTTCTTGGCATTTGGACTCTGTTTGGTATTGATTTTTTGTGATGTAAAAACATGAAAAAACAACAACTGGCACTTGACACTGTCAATAGGTTAGTACCAACAAATGATATAAAATGATTATAAAACATCCAAGATTGATAATATAACAACATGGAACAATCAGAAATTATAGATACGTTGGAGACGTATCAGCAAGCATCCCCAAGCTTAACTCCTACTCGTCCTCAAGTAGGTAAGTGATAAAAACAGAATTTTTGAGGTGGAATGCTTCCTAACATGTCATATAATATTTCTTTTGTTTATAGCATGGACATTTGGACTTTTATATTGTTCAAAGCTATAGTCTAGTTTTGACATGATAACTTAAATACTCAAGCATATCAAGAAGCAACCATGTCTTTCGAAATATCAATGCTAAAATAAGCTATCCCTAGCCCATCATGCTCAAGAATTGATCCATTCATGAAACACACTCGCATATTAACTACACCCAATGCTCAATTACGATCATAGTGCCTCCTAGTTGGTGCTTTTATAAGAGAAGATGGAGACTCAAATTTAGAAATAAAAATTGCATAAAGTAAAAGAAAGGCCCTTCGCAAAGGGAAGTAGGGATTTGTAGAGGTGCCACAGCTCAAAGCGAAAAACTTAGAGATAAAAACATTTTGGGAGGTGTATCCTTCCCACCAACGAAAACGACTTAGAGTTCCCAACACTTTCCATGCTAGATATATCATAAGCGGTTCCCAAACAGAAAATAAAGTTCATTCCTTTTTCAACCATACTTTCACTTTACATGGCTAGCCGTATCCATGGTTGCCCTCCATGCCAACACTTTTCAAGGAATTTATTATTTTACAACATAAATTAAATTCATTTTTCATTTCGGGACTGGGCATCCCTAATACCTTTGCCTTACTCTCGTGCAATGACAAGTGAATAAACACTCATCGTGAGAATAACACATCTAGCATGGAAAATAGTAGCCACCCCTCAACGCTCCGCGAGCGAAACGAATACACAAAAGAGAAGTTTATTTTGAAAATTAGAGATGGCACATACAAATTTTCTTAGAACGGCAAAAGAATACCGCATATAGGTAGATATAGTGGACTCATGTGGCAAAACTGGTTTAAAGGTTTTTGGATGCACAAGTAGTGATCATACTTAGTGTAAAATGAAGGCTAGCAAAAGATTGAGAAGCGACCAACCAAGAAACGAGTAATCTCATAAGTGAGCATTAAGCATAATTAACACCAATAATGCACCACAAGTAGGATATAATTTCATTGCATAATTATTGACTTTTGTTCTTGCATAGGGAATCACAAACCTTAACACCAATATTCTTACTAAAGCATAATTACTCATCAACATAACTCACATATCACATCATCATATCTCAAAACTATTACTAAGAATCAAGTTTATTTTGTCCAATGATCTTCATGAAAGTTTTTATTATATCCTTCTTGGATATCTATCACTTTGGAACTAATTTTCATATGTTGCTTTTGATAAGCTCAAACAAATATAAGTGAAGATCATGAGCATAATTTTTGTTTCTCTCAAATTAATTTAAGTGAAGCAAGAGAGAATTTCTTCAAAATTTTAACAACTCTCAAATAAATATAAGTGAAGCAAGATAGCATTTCTTCAAAAATACTAAAGCACACCGTGCTCAAAAAGATATAAGTGAAGCACTAGAGCAAGTCCATAGCTCATAAAAATTTAAGTGAAGCATAGAGAGCAATTCTAACAAGTCATGGCATAATTTTTGCTCTCTCAAATAGGTGTGTCCAGCAAGGAATCAAGACTTGGAACAGAAACTAAAACAAGCAAAGACTCATATCATACAAGGCGCTCCAAGCAAAACACATAGTATGTGACGAATAAAAATATAGCTTCAAGTAAAATACCGATGATCGTTAGAAGAAAGAGGGAATGCCACTTGGGGGCGTCCCCAAGCTTAGTTGCTTGCTCTCTTTTAGATAATAGCTTGGGATGCCGGGGAATTCCCAAGCTTAGGCTCTTCTTACTACTTTTTCCTTCATCTGTCGTGAGATAACCCAATACTTGAAAACTTCAGTCACACAAAACTCAACAAAACTTTCATGAGATCCGTTAGTATAAGAAAGCAAATCACTACTATAAGTATTGTATCAGACCAATTCATATTTTGTTTTTGCATTATATCTACTGTATTCCAACTTTTCCATGGCAAAAACTCATCAAAGAAAACCATAGAGCCATCAAAACAAGCACACAACGCAAAGAAAACAGAACCTGTCAAAAACAGAACAGTCTGTAGCAATCTAACTATTTAGAATACTTCTGTAACTCCAAAAACTCTAAAAACTTGGGATCACCTTAGCAATTTTTATATTGATCTACTTCAAAAGGTATGGGTATTTTATCGCTCTCTGGTTAAAAATGAAAATTATTTTCATGAGCGCAAAAGTTTCTGTTATTTTTTCAGCAAGATCAAACAACTATCACCCAAGAAGATCCTAAAGGCTTTACTTGGCAGAAACATGAATTAAAACATAAAAAACACAATCATAACAGTAGCATAATTGTGCTAACACTCAAAAATAGGAAGCAAAAGGAAAAAATAAATTTTATTCATTGGGTTGCCTCCCAACAAGAGCTATAGTTTTACGCCCTTAGCTAGGCATAAAGCAAGGATCTACGTTTTGTCATCTCTGGTTCAAGATCCATAAGATGCCCTTATGATCGATTCATATGGTGGCCTAATTCTTGTTCTAGGGAAGTGTTCCATGCCCTTCCTCAAAGAAAATTGGAACTTAATATTGCCATCTTTCATATCAATCACAACACCGATAGTGCGTAAAAACGGTCTACCAAGAATAATTGGACAAGACGGATTGCAATCAATATCAAGACCAATAAAATCTATTAGCACATAATTCCTATTTGCAAGAATAAGAACATCATTAATTCTTCCCATAGGCTTTTTAATAGTAGAATCCGCCAAGTGCAAATTCAAAGAACATGATTCAATATCGGTAAGACCAAGCACATCACATAAAGATTCCGGAATTGTAGAAACACTAGCACCCAATTCACACAAAGCAAAACACTCATAATTTTTAATATTGACTTTGGTAGTAGGTTCCCATTCATCATGCAATTTTCTAGGAATTGAAACTTCTAATTCCAACTTTTCTTCCAAAGCTTTCATCATAGCATCAACAATATGTTTAGTAAAAGCTTTATTTTGTTCATAAGCATGGGGTGGATTTATCATGGATTGCAACAAAGAAATACAATCAATCAAAGATCTACTATCATAATTAAAGTCTTTGTAATCCAAAAAGAGTGGGCATATCACTAGCTAAAGTTTTGACCTCTTCAAACCCACTTTTATCAATTTTCTCAACAAGATTTTCACCCGCTGAAATATCGGGACACCTTCTAACTAAAGTTGACTCTTCTCCAGTCCCTTTTTCATCAATATTAACTTTACTAAACAAGGAATCAATGGAAGAAACACTAATCATTTTAAGATCTTCATCACTTTTACGAAAGTAATCATTAGAAAATGCTTTTTTTTAAAAAATTCTCTTTTAGCTCTAAGCATAGTGGTTATTTTCTTACTTTCATCCATAGAAACATAAAGAGCTTTAATTGATTCATAAACCTTAGGCACAAAAAATTTTATCTTGAGATTTTCCACATCATGAGAAATTCTATCAACACTTCTAAACAAATCATCAATCTTACTCAACTTTTCTTCTATGGAGGTGTTGAAAACTTTTTGCGTGTTGATAAATTCCTTAATATTATTATCAAGATCAGAGGTGTTCCTATTATTATAAGATTGATTTCCATAGGAATTACCATAATTATTAGAGGAATTACTAGGAAAAGGCCTAGGATTAAAATTACCTCTATAAGCATTGTTGTTGAAATTATTTCGAGAGATAAAATTCACATCTACGTCATCACTATTTTGCTCAATCAAAGTAGACAAAGGCATATCATTAAAATCAATACGAGTACTTCTAGTAGCAACCAATTTCATAAGAGCATCAACTTTTTCACTCAAAGAAGAAATTTCTTCAACCGAATTAACCTTTTTACTAGTAGGAGCTCTTTCGGTATGCCATTGCGAATAATTTGCCATGATATTATCAAGCAATTTGGTGGCTTCACCCAAAGTAATTTCCATAAAAGTACCACCCGCGGCGGAATCTAAAAGATAATGAGAAACAAAATTCAATCCCGCATAAAAATTTTGTATGATCATCCAAAGATTTAACCCATGAGTTGGGCAATTCCTTAGCATCATTTTCATCCTTTCCCAAGATTATGCACCATGCTCATGTTCCAGTTGCTTGAAATTCATGATCTGGGTTCTAAGGGAAATAATCTTTGCGGGCAGAAAATACTTAGTGATAAAAGTATCTTTGCACTTATTCCAAGAATTGATACTATTGCAAGGTAAAGAATAGAACCAAATTTTTTTGACTATATATTTTTGACTATAATAGAACCAAATTTTTGCAGAATCATGCAAAGAAAATGGAAATAATTTCATCTTCACAACATCATTGTCCACATCTTTTTTTGCATATCGCATAATTCCACGAAGGTATTAAGATGGGACGCGGCATCCTCATTAGGAGTACCAGAAAATTGATCTTTCATAACAAGATTCAACAAAGCAGTATTAATATCACAAGACTCCGCACTAGCAGTGGGCGGAGCAAGCGGAGTGCCAATAAAATCATTGTTATCGGTAGTTGAGAAATCACACAACTTCATGTTCTCTTGAGTCATGATGAATACACAACAAGATTGCACTCAAAAATAGATCCCGCAAGAAAATGGCGAACAGAAAAGAGGGGTGAATAAAACAGCAAATTTTTGTGAAGTGGGGGGAGAGGAAAACGAGAGGCAAATGGAAAATAATGTAAATTGCAAGGAGATGGGATTTGTGATTAGGAACCTGGTATATGTTGAAGATCCTCCCGGCAACGGTGCCAGACATTCCTTTTGATGTCGCTTGAATCTACGTCGGTATTTTCCCAAAGAGGAAGGGATGATGCAACACAGCAGCGGTAGGTATTTCCCTTAGATGTGAAACCAAGGTTATCAAACCAGTAGGAGAACCAAGCAACACAACGTAAACAACACTTGCACACAAATAACAACTACTCGCAACCCGACGTGTAAAAGGGGTTGTCAATCCTTTCGGGTAGCGGCGCCAGAATTGGCAAACGAACGTGGGAGAGTTGTAAATATTGATAGATCAAACGCCAAATAAAATAAATTGCAGCAAGGTATTTTTGTATTTTTTTGGTTTAGTATATCCAAAAGTAAAAGGCAAATAAAATAGATCGCGAAGGCAAATAGTGTGAGAAAGAGACCCGGGGGCCGTAGGTTTCACAAGTGTCTTCTCTCGAGAAAAATAGCAAACGGTGGGTAAACAAATTACTGTTGGGCAATTGATAGAACTTCAAATAATCATGACGATATCCAGGCAGTGATCATTATATAGGCATCACGTCCAAGATTAGTAGACCGACTCCTGCATGCATCTACTACTATTACTTCACACATCGACCGCTATCCAGCATGCATCTAGTGTATTAAGTTCATGGAGAAACGGGGTAATGCAATAAGAATGATGACATGATGTAGACAAGATCTATCTATGTAGAGATAGACCCCATCGTTTTATCCTTAGTAGCAATGATACATACGTGTCGGTTCCCCTTCTGTCACTGTGATCAAGCATCGTAAGATCGAACCCACTACAAAGCACCTCTTCCCATTGCAAGATAAATAGATTAAGTTGGCCAAACAAAACCAAAATATCAAAGAAGAAATATGAGGCTATAAGCAATCATGCATAAAAGAGATCAAAGAAACTCAAATACTTTCATGGATATAAAAAGACAGATCTGATCATAAACTCAAAGTTCATTCGATCCCAACAAACACACCGCAAAAGAGTTACATCATATGGATCACCAAGAGACCATTGTATTGAGAATCAAACGAGAGAGAGTAAGCCATCTAGCTACTAACTACGGACCCGAAGGTCTACAAAGAACTACTCACGCATCATCGGAGAAGCACCGATGGAGGTGGTGAACCCCATCCGTGATGGTGTCTAGATTGGATCTGGTGGTTCTGGACTCTGCGGCGACTGGAATTGATTTTCGTTGACTCCCCTAGGGTTTCTGGAATATTGGGGTATTTATAGAGAAAAGAGGCGGTCCGGGGGGCACCCGAGGTGGGCACAACCCACCAGGGTGCGCCTGGGCCTCCTGGTGCGCCCTGGTGGGTTGTGCTCTCCTCGGAGCACCCCCCAGGCATAGCCTTGGCCCATTAGGTGTCTTCTGGTCCATAAAAAGTCTCCGTAAAGTTTCATGGCATCTGGACTCTGTTTGGTATTGATTTTCTGGGATGTAAAAAACATGCAAAAAACAACAATTGTCACTTGGCACTATGTCAATAGGTTAGTACCAAAAAATGATATAAAATGACTATACAATTATTTTAAAGCATCCAAGATTGATAATATAACAGCATGGGACAATTAAAAATTATAGATACGTTGGAGATGTATCAGGCATGCCGAAAGATCTTCCACTAATAAAAAGGTGCATGCAAGTGAAGAAATAAATGTTTTGAGTGGAAAGATGGATGAGCTTATGAAATTGTTTGCTAATAAGAGTGCTCCAATTTATCCTAATGATATGTCTTTGTCTACTTCGATTGAAAACAATAATGAATCTATGGACGTGAATTTTGTTGGTAGGAACAATTTTGGTAATAACGCATACAGAGGTAATTTTAATCGTGGGCCGTTTCCTAGTAATTCCTCAAATAATTATGGTAATTACTACAACTATTATTATGTATATTATAATAAGATGCCCTCTAATTTTGAGAATAGTTTTAAATAATTTATTATTTCGCAAAAGAATTTCAATGCTTTGATTGAAGAAAAACTGCTTAAGATTGATGATTTGGCTAGAAACGTGGATAGAATTTCTCTTGATGTTGATTCTTTGAAACTTGGATCTATTCCACCTAAGCATGATATCAATGAGTCGCCATGATAATTTCCATTAATGAGTGCAAAGAAAGAACCGCTAAGATGTGTGCTAAGAAATATTGGTTTATAAAAGCGTGCTCTTCTAGTTTCCGTGAAAATAATGATGAAGATCTTACAGTGATTGATGTGACTCCTATTGAATATTTGTTTTCCAATGTTAATCTTGATAAATATGGGACTGGAGATGAGTCAACTTTAGTTAGAAGGCGTCCCAATGATTCGGAGTTTTTAGATCTTGATGCAAAAATTGATAAAAGTGGGGTTGGAGAGGTCAAAACTTTAAGTAGCAATGAACTCACTCTTTTGGATTTCATGGAATTTAATTATGATAATTGTTATTTAATTGATTGTATTTCCTTGTTGCAATCCATGTTGAATTCTCCTCAGGCTTATAATCAAAACAAAGCTTTTACTAAACATATCGTTGATGCTATGATGAAATCTTTTGAAGAAAAGCTTGAATTGGAAGTTTCTATCCCTATAAAACTTTATCATGAGTGGGAACCTACTATTAATATTAAAATTAAATACTATGAGTGCTATGCTTTGTGTGATTTGGGTGCGAGCTTTTCCATGATTCTGAAAACTTTATGTGATGTGTTAGGTTTTCGTGAATTTGATGATTGTTCTTTAAATTTGCATCTTTTGGATTCCACTATTAAGAAACCTATGGGAAGAATTAATGATGTTTTTATTGTTGCTAATAGGAATTATGTGCCCGTATATTTCATTGTTCTTGATATAGATTGCAATCCTGCATGTCCTATTATTCTTGGTAGACCTTTCCTTAGAACGATTGGTGCAATTATTGATATGGGAGAAGGAAACATTAGATTCCAATTTATGTTAAGGAAATGCATGGAACACTTCCCTAGAAAGAAAATTAAATTGCCTTATGAATCTATTATGAGAGCCACTTATGGATTGGATGCCAAAGATGATGATACTTAGATCTATTCATGTTTTTATGCCTAGCTAAAAGGCTTTAAAGAAAAGCGCTTGTTGGTAGACAACCCAATATCTATCCTTGCTATTTTGCAATAAATATTTCATCTACCCTCTGGTTAGATGTGGTTTTATGTTTTAATTAGTGTTTGTGCCAAGTAAGACCTTTGGGATAGTTTACGGTGATAGTTGATTTGATCCTGCTAAAAAACAGAAACTTTTGCGCCCAAGAGATTAGTTTTAACTTTATAGAAGCGTGATAAAATACTGATTCTTTTTGCAGAGGATTAATAAACAAATTTTCTAGGACTTCCTAATTTCTTAGGATTTTTGGAGTTACAGAAGTATTCGAAATATCCAGATTGCTACAGATTGTTCTGTTTTTGATAGATTCTATTTTTCGCGTGTTGTTTGCTTATTTTGATGCATCTATGGCTAGTATCGGGGGTATGAACCATGGAAAAGTTGGAATACAATAGATATTACACCAATATAAATAAAGAATGAGTTCACAATAGTACCAAAAGTGGTGATTTATTTTCTTATACTAACGGAGCTTACGAGATTTTCTGTTGGAGTTTTGTGTTGTGAAGTTTTCAAGTTTTGGGTAAGGATCTGATGGATTATGGAATAAGGAGTGGCAAGAGCCTAAGCTTGGGGATGCCCAAGGCACACCAAGGTAATATTCAAGGATGTCAAAAAAGGCTAAGCTTGGGGATTCCCAGGGAAGGCATCCCCTCTTTCGTCTTCGTCTATCGGTAACTTTACTTGAGGCTATATTTTTATTCACCACATGATATGTGTTTTGCTTGGGGCGTCTTGTATGATTTGAGTCGTTGCTTCTTAGTTTGCCACAATCATCCTTGTTGTACACAACTTTTGGGAGAGACACGCATGAATCGTGATTTATTAGAATACTCTATGTGCTTCACTTATATCTTTTGAGCTAGGCAATTTTGCTCTAGTGCTTCACTTTTATATTTTTAGAGCACGGCGGTGGTTTTATTTTATATAAATTGATGAACTCTCGTACTTCACTTATATTATTTTGAGAGTCTTTAGAACAGCATGGTAATTTTCTTTGCTTATAAAATTAGTCCTAATATGATAGGCATCCAAGAGGGATATAATAAAAACTTTCATATAAAGTGCATTGAATACTATGAGAAGTTTGATTCCTTATGATTGTTTTGAGATATGAAGATGGTAATATTAGAGTCATGCTAGTGAGTAATTGTGAATTTGAGAAATATTTGTGTTAAAGTTTGTGAGTCATGTAGCATGCACGTATGGTGAACCGTTATGTGATGAAGTCAGAGCATGATTTATTTATTGATTGTCTTCCTTATGAGTGGCGGTCGGGGACAAGCGATGGTCTTTTCCTACAAATCTATCCCCCTAGGAGCATGCGCGTAGTACTTTGTTTCGATGACTAATAGATTTTTGCAATAAGTATGTGAGTTCTTTATGACTAATGTTGAGTCCATGGATTATACGCACTCTCACCTTTCCGCCATTGCTAGCCTCTCTAGTGCCATGCAACTTTCGCCGGTACCATAAACCCACCATATACCTTCCTCAAAACAGCCACCATACCTACCTATTATGGCATTTCCATAGCCATTCTGATATATATTGCCATGCAACTTTCCACTGTTCCATTTATTATGACACACTCCATCATTATCATATTGCTTTGCATGATCATGTAGTTGCCATCGTATTTGTGGCAAAGCCACCGTTCATCATTTTTTATACATGTGGCTCTTGATTCATTGCACATCCCAATACACCGCCGAAGGCATTCTTATAGAGTCATATTTTTTCTAAGTATCGAGTTGCAATTCTTAAGTTGTAAGTAAATAAAAGTGTGATGATGTTCATTATTAGAGCATTGTCCCATGTGAGGAAAGGACGATGGAGACTATGATTCCTCCAAAAGTCGAGATGAGACTCCGGACGAAAAAAAGAGGCCAAAAAAATGAGAGAAGGCCCAACTAAAAAAATGAGAGAAAAGAGAGAAGGGGCAATGTTACTATCCATTTACCACACTTGTGCTTCAAAGTAGCACCATGATCTTCATGATAGAGAGTCTCCTATGATATCACTTTCATATATAGTGTGGATTTTCATTATAGAACTTTGCTTGTATATTCCAATGATGGGCTACATAAAAAATCCCTAGGTCTTCGTGAGCAAGCGAGTTGGATGCACACCCACTTAGTTTCTTTTTGTGCTTTCCTAAACTTATAGCTCTAGCGCATCCGTTGCATGGCAATCCCTACTCACTCACATTGATATCTATTAATGGACGTCTCCATAGCCCGTTGATACGCCTATTTGATGTGAGACTATCTCCTTCTTTTTGTCTTCTCCACAACCACCGTTTATTCCACTTATAGTGCTATATCCATGGCTCATGCTCATGTATTGCGTGAAAGTTGCAAAAGTTTGAGAACGTCAAAAGTATGAAACAATTGCTTGGCTTGTCATCGGGGTTGTGCATGATTTAAATATTTTGTGTGATGAAGATGGAGCATAGCTAGACTATATGATTTTGTAGGGAAAAGCTTCCTTTGGCCATGTTATTTCGAGAAGACATAATTATTTTGTTAGTATGCTTGAAGTATTATTGTTTTTATGTCAATATTTTTGTTTTGAATCTTACGGATCTGAACATTCATGCCACAATAAAGAGAATTACATGGATAAATATGTTAGGTAGCATTCCACATCAAAAATTCTGTTTTTATCATTTACCTACTCGAGGACGAGCAGGAATTAAGCTTGGGGATGCTTGATACGTCTCAAACGTATCTATAATTTTTTATTGTTCCATGGTATTATATTATCTATTTGGATGGTTTATATGCATTAATATGCTATTTTATATGATTTTTGGGACTAACCTATTAACCTAGAGCCTAATGCCAGTTTCTTTTTTTCCCCTTGTTTTAGAGTTTCGCAGAAAAGGAATACCAAACGGAGTCCAAACGGAATAAAACTTTCGCGATGATCTTTCTTGGACCAGAAGACACCCAGGAGACTTGGAGTGCAAGTCGGAAGAGCCACGAGGCGGCCACAAGGGTGGAGGGCATGCCTAGGGGGGTGGGGCGCGCCCCCCACCTTGTGGGCCCCTCGGTGGCCTCCTGACACTACTAGGGAAAACCTTATACATAGAGGTATAGTAGTAGCGCTGGTCAAAACTAAGCGCTATTGCTACTTAGTAGTAGCACTTGTCACGAAAGCATGCTACAACTATAGTTATAGCAGTAGCGCGTCTTTCCAGAAAAGCGCTACTACTATAATTCCCACACTGTTGCCGGTAGGTTAGAAATAGTAGTAGCGAGCCTAAGGGAAACACGCTATTGCTAAGTGCCTTGTAGCAGCGTGTTTCTGTTGTAGAGCACTACTGCTAAGAAAGAGAAAATAAGTAGAAAAATAAATAGAAAGTAAAGGAAAATGGAAGAAATAGAAAAAGGAGAAATGAAAAAAAGAAAAAGAAAATAAAAAGAAAAATAGTGGAGAAAGGCATAGCAGTAGCGCTTGTTCTCACAAAGCGCTATAGCTACATTAGCAGTAGCGCGTTTTGTGTTCCCGCGCTATAGCTAAGTTCCTTTGATAAAAGGAAAAGACAGGAAAATAAATAGCTACTTCCTCTAGCAGTAGCGCGTTTTCGCTGAAAGCGCTATAGCTAACTTAGCAGTAGCGCGTCTTTCCTACCAACGCTACTGCTAGTTTGACTTAACCACGCATGGGCTCAAAATTTTGCTAAGTCCTTTCCTCCCTCTCCCTTATTCCCCCAACTCCCCCAACTCCTCTGTCGCTGTCGTCGATCGCGCACGCCCTCGACCTCATCGTCGCCGCCCGAGGCCGCCCTCAACCTCACCTCCGCCACCCGAGGCCGCCCTCAACCTCACTGCCGCCGCCCGAGGCCGCCCTCGACCTCACCGTCACCACCCTCGACTTCACCGCCGCTGCCCCGAGCCTGCCTAGGACCGCTGCCGCCCAAGCCCGAGCCCGAGCCCACCCTCATCGCCGACTATAAGGATCTCTCTTTCCTCTCCCCTGCCCTCCTCTCTCTCTCTCTAGTAGGGAATTCATATGTTGCTGCTTGATGATGTTCATACATATGAACCCTAGGCATCGTGGATTTGTCACGACAGATGTACTTGTTGAAATGACTTAGTCGTGAGGCCAACGCATCTATGTGGTAGTTTGAGAGGGGTTGAAGGTGACGAGAGACACGAGGTTTTACCCAGATTCGGCCCCTCACGGTGGAGGTAAAATGCTACATCCTGCTTCATTGATATTGATGATGATGATCACGATTACAAGGGCGCTCTGTCTCGAGAGCTATAGATTTGTCTGTCTAACCCTAATTTGTCCAACTCATCAAAAACTGGTCCCTCTTGGGGTGCCCTGCCCCTCCTTATATAAGTTGGAGGGGCGGGTTACATGACTAGTCCTAGTAGGATTAGGATTACTCTATTACAAGTGGAGTCTTGGTCTTGCTTCCTTTGTAGGAAAATATTCCTTATGCCTTTCATCTTAAGCCAACCCACCATAACACGAGCCGGCCTTCTGAGCCTTGGGCCTTATTATCCGTCTGACCCGCCTGCCGGGTTACTAATAAGTCTTCAAGCTCGGGTGGGTTACCCGTGAGTCGCCATGCTCCGGGCGGGTCACCAGTGAGTCGCCAAGCTCCAGCCGGGTCATACATCCAGCAGGGTTACACCGCGGGGTATATCCCCGACATTAGCCCCCAGTTTAATTTGGATTTATCCATGTTAAATTGATCCTGCAAAATAAACACAAGAACAAATTTGACAAGTTGTGCTCCGGGTTAAAAATTCTTGTAAACCAACACCTGATCATCCTTAAGTCCTTGTCATGTCCTTCCTCTAAAAAATCCGGGTCAATAGGCCATCTTCATAATCAAGTTACTAACATTGGTTTCTCAGAGAAAAATATTCTGAAGAATAATTCATTTGATTCATCTCCCAATGCTTAACAAAAAAATATTGGTCTTGAAATACTCATGTGATTTTCAACCGGCTTGAAGATGTAGAACTTGCCGGTTTATTATTGCCAAAATTGCTGGTTTGTAAATATAGATGGCACCGGGTCATAATCTTTGCTAACATCAAGCTTGAAAATGCACCTCTCTTATATGCATATCACTTGTAGCCCCCCAAGTCTTAAGAAGGGAGCGCAACAACAACTTAAGACTTGCTTCAATATAAATGTCGCAACCTTGAAGAATCTGGGTTGTTCATCTTAGTCACTAGTCAAAACTGAATATTCCACATATGTAGCCCCCAAGTGCCGGGTTGTCATGCTTGCAGCAACCTGGGACTTGTAATTGCCTTATGCTCATAAAAACTTCAACCAGTGTAGCCCTCAAGGGCCGGGTCATTATGCAATAATGAGCAGGGACTTTGTAGATATGATCATGTAGACTTGAGAAGCAACGTGTAGCCCCCAAGGGCTGGCTCAGTAAGACAATACTGAGCTGGGACTTTATATATACTTCATTGAAAATAACATCATATTATGTAGCCTCCATCGTAGGGCTTGAACTCACGACCACAAGGTTAAGAGCTTGTGTACTTTGAATTTTTGACAGGAGCAATTATAGCTCCCAAGGGCCGGCTCATCACTATGTGATAGGTCAGGTCTTCAATAAGGTGAGTTAAAAATGCCCTTGCATTAGCCCCCAAGTATCATGGTGCATGCTTGCAACGACATGGGAATTCCATATTTGACATAATCATGATTTAAATAATGTAGCTCCCAAGTGTCGGGTTGTCGGTGGAAACGACACCTATGGGATCACAGGGAATCCCTTTTACAGTAGGCGGGCGCGGGGCTATGGAAAGAGCAGGTTTAGAAGATCAACATGCGGGAGTTTATCTAGGTCCGGGCCGCAAGTAATGCGTAATACCCTACTCCTGCTGGTTTGTGTTTATTTGGTGTTCTTGGACTAGCTACAAAGTGTGCAGGGTCCAAAAAGTCTGAATCCCTCTCCAGTATGCCTCGGGCCTCCTTTTATAGTCAAAGGGGTTCCCACAGTGGCACACATGAGGTGGAAAGTTTGTACTGTACACAAGTCTATCGCCTGGCACCGTAGGACAAATGCATTTAATGCGCTGCTGACGTGCCCTCTCACTTTATCGGGGACGAAAAGGAAGCTCGTCTCGTCCGTCGTCGCCTGTCTCACTCTAACGCACGTCCAAGCTGACTAGGCGTGCATCGCCATGCTGGCTGGCTGGCTAGTGAGTTGGTGCGGTGGCAGAGTCTTCACGAAGATCTGCATGCCACCACGCAGGTGCCTGCTGAGTTGGCCTGGAAGCTGCACGTCGCCACGTAGGTGCCTGCCTTGTTGGTGGGTTGACTGCTGTGTTGGAACGGCGGTGGAGCCTTGGCAGGCGGGGGCCTAGCTGCGGCCCCGCAGATGTCCCCGGCAAGGGTCTTGCCAGGGGTCTCGTGAGCGTCCCCGACAGGGATCTTGCCGGGGGATTTCCGTCTTCTGGTCCTCATTTTGTCTTGTATGTTCTTGGTCTCCACAAAGATCTGCATGCCACCATGCAGGCGCCTCCCGAGCCTTGGTTCCAATGTTGTCGACGGTGTCGGAACTCTTAGGCTCAAGGATGGCGGCCTTGCTGGTGTTGGGCAAGTTGCCCCGACAAGACTCTTGTCGGGGCTACGCAAGCTCCCCCGACAAGAGCCTTGCCGGGGAAAGCCCACCTTGCCCCTCTGCTTCTCGCACCTTCGGCTTGGTGCTGCTCTGGTAGTCTTGTGTCTTTGCTTCCTCTGCCCCGCCAAGCATGGCCATAGGCGTGTGGCTGCGACAGCCCGTGCACAAGTAAAGGGGTACAAAAAGGACCCCTACTTTTGTACACCGACAGGAGCCCCCGGGCGTGGGCCACATATAAGCATGGAGCATTATTGGGCCAGGACCAGAACGGTGTGCGGGCACGCATGGCATGGTTTTACCGCAGTAACTCCCTCGCCAGTTGCGCTTCCCCGCGACCCGCGTTGAATGCGTGACGTGTGGGTCGTGCGTGGGGCGGTTGCAGCACGCTTGCGTCACATCGTGGTAAATGGTAAAGAGGCAGCCCGCGCCTTCCCCATAAAAGAGGAAAATGCAGGGGCGCGACTCATTTACTAGGTGGACTCAGGTCGTGGCCTTCAAGGCGCCCGCGCCCCACGATCACGGGGTAGAAAACAGTCGCTTCACTTGTCTTCTCGATCCTGGCCTGCTCGCCACGTGTCCTCCATGCTCCAAGGGGGGTAGGCGGCAGACGCGGAGGGTACGGGTCTTAATGGAGAGGCGGGAAACCGGGTCATCGCTGATTGGAGCAGCGGGTCGGTCCCGATTCCCTACGCCCCTGGCGGTCGGATTGGTTAAGCGGGGCGGTCGAGCCCCGGCCCCACCCCTTTATAAGAAGGGGAGGGGGATGGCATCCTCCAATCCTTCAATATTCATCTCCTTCCATCTTGACTCGTTCCTTCCCTTTGCAATGGTGAGAGGGCGCGCCGGCGCTCCGATGGCAGCGACAAGGGTCTCTGCTCGACAGTGTGCCCCCTCCCCAAGGGCTCGTGGCGGCGGAGCCTGCCGCAAGAGGAAGAGGGAGGGGGCGAGGACGAGGCCGTCGTGGTGCTCGGGGGAGAGGAGGACGGGGCGGCGCACCGGCCGCGCCTCCGCCAGCGGCTCCTCCCCTAATGGAGGGCCATGTCGGAGACCAGCCCCGTGAATTCTTCATCAGGCTGCACAAGCCAGTGCGCGGTCGCCTCCGTCCCTCCACTCTGTTCGCTCGGGAGATGGAGCTCGACCCGCCACAAGCCTTGAGGCTGCATATGAGGGGCTGCGGGAACGACGACATGCGGGTTGATGTCAGCTTCCCCGGCCCTCATGTCATGTATCTCCGCCGTGGGTGGAAAGCCTTCGCCCGTGCCCATAGCCAGTCGGAGGGCTCGTCCTCCACTTCAAATTGATGGAGAACGGCCTGCTCTCTGTTAAGGTTTTTGGGCACTTGGGAACTCGCCTAAGGTGTTGCATGGAGAGCTCCACTGATGACGAAACCTCCTCCTCGGGGAAAGTGATGAGGAGGACAGCAACAGCGATGACGAGGGCATCGAGTGGGAGGTCTCCGATTCCGACTCCGGTTGACCGCATCGCCCTCCTCCCTCGGGTACGCGCCTTGCCGGGGGGTCTTCCTCGTCAAGCTCTCCATCGACGCCTTCCCCGCCACCTCCTTTTTGCCTTCACCTGCTGCACCTGGGAGGAAAGGGGCAAGAACGCGGATTACGTGGCACTTATCTTTCTTTTAAATTGTAGGAACTTGCCAAATCTTAATCTCTAGATAATGTAATCTATCGAGCCCATGCTTGTGTCCTGTAACCTCTGTACTCGTATCAGCATGTTAAAGAAAAAGTCTAGCCTTGCCGGGAACCCGTGCACGCGTATGTTCGTGCAGAGGCAAAATGCCTCCTTAGTGTAAATAAACGAGTCCTCCCTGCAAGCTATCCTACCGGTGCCCTCTGCGCCTGCCGGAGAATCACATCTGCCGGGTTACAGATAAACGGCCCAGCCCCCCGTCCACCCCCTTCTAACAAGGGCTACTACGACCACTCCGACAGAAGCAGTGTTCGGGCCGAGAATGGGAGCACCCGAGTTTTTTTTAAAGAAGGGTGGCGAGGTTTTCTAATGCACATCATAGGTTACAAACACGAACGGGAAAGAGGTAAACTTTATCTGTTTGGTTTGCCCGGGATCGCCGTGCCAGCCGGTCTTCTCAACTTCTTGCCGGAGCCGGGTCCTTAGCGGGATCACGCGTCCTCGCCGTGGCTGGAAAGGAGAGAGGGCAAGAGCATGGAGCCTTGGCGGTCCACTAATATTTATTGGAATCAAAAAGCAGTATAGTACCTTGGACAAGCATGCATATATGTATACACAAAAACATGGGAATTGACAGGAAACTATACATACTAAGGGATTCCTTCCCCTGACTATGCACAGGGTCTGTGCCTGGCTTTGTACATAGGGTTACATGCCTTGCCGGCAAGGCTAGTACAACATGGGGGTTGCCGGGGCTCCCGGCAACCGCGCCTTAGGGGTAAAACTTGCGAATATGTTCGATATTACAGGAATTGCTCACCGGAATGCCATCTTCGGTCTCCAGGTGGACTGCGCCGGGCCTGGTGACTCGTATTACCCGATAAGGGCCTTCCCACTTTGGCGTCAACTTGTTTGAATTCTTGGCGGATTGGATCCACCGAATAACAAGGTCGCCTTCCTCAAGTCTTCGGGCGTGAACCTTGCGGCTATGGTAGCGGCGCAAGGCTTGCTGGTAGCGAGCGGCTCGCACAGCAGCCCGAAGACGATCTTCCTCAAGGAGCGTCGCATCATCTTGGTGCAACTGCTCTTGCTTAAGCTCATCATAAGCGAGCACTCGAGGTGACCCGTATATGATTTCCGTGGGGAGAACTGCTTCTGCCCCGTATACCAGGGCAAAGGGTGTCTGGCCAGTGGCTCGATTTGGTGTCGTCCTGATTGACCAAAGAACCGTTGGAAATTCATCAATCCAGCACCTTCCGCACTTGTGCAGCTTGTCAAAAGTTTTGGTCTTGAGGCCTCGCAGCACTTCGGCATTCACCCTCTCAGCCTGGCCGTTACTTCTGGGATGAGCAACAGAAGCAAAACATACCTTGCTGCCGAGGTCTTGAATGTACTGCATGAAGGTGCAGCTCGTGAACTACGTGCCGTTGTCAGTGATGGCTCTGTTCAGCACACCGAAATGGCAGACTAGTCCCTTGAAGAACTTGATGGCTGACTGTACTGTCATCTTTCTCACTGGTTCCACTCCCGGCAACTTTGTGAACTTGTCGATCGCGACGTACAAGTACTCAAAGCCCCCGACTGCACGGGGAAAGGGGCCTAGTATGTCGAGCCCCCAGACCGAAAATTGCCAGGAAAGAGGGATTTTCCGAAGAGCTTGGGTTGGTTGATGAAGCTTCTTTGAATGAAACTAACACGCTTCACACTTGGTTACTAGGGCAGTTGCATCCTAGAGGGCGGTGGGCCAGAAGAAGCCTTGCCGAAATGCTTTGCCGGCAAGGGCTCTCGACCCTATGTGGGAGCCACACATGCCTCCATGTATCTCCGCCAACATCCTCAGTCCATCTTCCCGAGGAATGCACTTCAACTTCATGCCGTTCGGTCTCCTTCTGTGTAGGGCATCATCCACAAACTGGTACATGCTGGACCGATGGGCTACTTTCTTTGCTTCTGCTTGTTCCTCGGGAAGCTCCCCCGTTTAGAAGGAACGGACGGTGTGTTGTGCCCATGCCGGAGCCTGAGGCTCGATGGAAGGACTAAAGGCACATCTTTGGCCGCAAGGGCAGCTGCCTCTACGGTCAGAGCTCGAGGCTTTGCCAGGGGTTGCTGCTCTCCGGCAAGCTTGGGGCACCCGGCAACGTCCTTGCCGGCGGCTCCTGGGAGCTCAACGACAAAGTACTTGCCAGGGCTTGCCTTCCTTCGCTTGTTGTGCCCTGCTGATGGCTCGACAGACGGTTGAGTTAATTGAAGCACAAAGGTACCTGGTTCCACAGGCAACTTCAGGGCAGCGCGCTTCGACAGGTTGTCAGCAATGCCATTCTTCGCTCAGGGAACATACTCTGCTTGCAATCCGTCAAAACGCTCTCCCAACTTCCTCACTTCATCCACATAGGCCTCCATCAATGGGCTCTGGTAATCCTTGTTGACTTGCTTAACGACGAGCTGCGAATCACCTATGATGATGAGCTTCTTGATTCCGAGGTCTTCCATGATCCCGAGACCAGCAAGCAATCCCTCGTACTCCGCCGTGTTGTTCGTTCATTTTTCCCGAGGAAAGTGCATCTGGACTACGTACTTGAGGTGCTCTCCGGTGGGTGCGACGAGTAGCACCCCGGCACCAGCACCTTGCAGTGAGAAAACACCATCAAAGTACATAACCCAATCACGGCAGGTCTCCTTGCCGGGAAGGGTGGTTTGTTGAACCTCTTCGTCGGGCGTTGCGGTCCATTCTGCTATGAATTCTGCCAAGGCTCGGCTCTTGATCGTTGAAGTACTTTCAAACTTGAGGCCAAATCTTGACAGCTCCAATGCCCACTCCACAATCCTCCGTGTCACATCTGGGTTGTGCAAAATCCGTTGTAAAGGGAGGCGGGTGACGACAGTGATCTCATGCGCTTGGAAATAGTGACGCAGCTTTCTCGAGGCCATGAGGAGGCCGAAAAGTAGCTTCTGCATACCAGAATATCTTGATCTAGCCCCCTGCAAGAGGGAACTAACAAAACAAATGGGCTGCTGCACCACCTTCTTCTTCTGTCCCACTTCGACCATCTGCTCAGACTCTGCCTTGTCGGGATCGGGCCTTGCCGGCGTCAGGCTCTGCCGGGGAGGGCCCCGACCCGCCATCCGACGGCTCTGCTTCTACTGCTTCTTCTTCCTCAATTTCCCTCCGCGCCACTAGCGAAACACTGACCACTTGATTCGTTGCTGCTAAGTACAACAACAATGACTCTTGTGGTTTAGGCGCGACTAGGATTGGCGTGGAGGAGAGGTACCTCTTCAAATCTTGCAGCACTGCCTTTGCCTCCGGAGTCCACTTTACTGGACCCGCCTTTTTCTGAAAAAGGGGAGGGCGCGCTCAGCCGATTTGGAGATGAACCTACTCAGGGCAGCAACGCAGCTGGTGAGCCTACAAACGTCTTTGAGCCATTTTGGCTCGATTGCCTTGATCTTGTCGGGATTTGCTTCGATTCCGCGTCGAGACACAAAGAAACCAAGAAGTTTGCTGGAGGGGACACCTCTTCAACGTATCTATAATTTTTGATTGTTCCATGCTATTATATTATCTGTTTTTGATGTTTAATGGGCTTTGTTATGCACTTTTATATTATTTTTGGGACTAACCTACTAACCAAAGGCCTAGTGCAAATTGATGTTTTTTTGCCTATTTCAGTGTTTCGCAGAAAAGGAATACCAAACGGAATCCAAACGGAATGAAACCTTGGGGAGAGTTATTTTTGGAACAAACGCAATCCAGGAGACTTGGAGTGGACGTCAAGGAAGCAACGAGGCAGCCACGAGGTAGGAGGGCGCGCCCCCACCCTCGTGGGCCCCTCGTGGCTCCACTGACCTACTTCTTTCGCCTATATATATACTCATATACCCCAAAACATCCGAGAGCACCACGGAACCCAATTTCCGCCCCCGCAACCTTCTGTACCTATGAGATCCCATATTGGGGCCTTTTCCGGCGCTCCGCCGGAGGGGGAATCGATCACGGAGGGCTTCTACATCAACACCATAGCCTCTCCGATGATGTGTGAGTAGTTTACCACAGACCTTCGGGTCCATAGTTATTAGCTAGATGGCTTCTTCTCTCTCTTTGGATCTCAATACAAAGTTCTTCTTGATTCTTTTGGAGATCTATTCAATGTAATTCTTTTTGCGGTGTGTTTGTCGAGATACGATGAATTGTGGGTTTATGATCAAGATTATCTATGAACAATATTTGATTCTTCTCTGAATTCTTTTATGCATGATTTAATATCTTTGCAAGTCTCTTCGAATTATCAGTTTGGTTTGGCCTACTAGATTGATCTTTCTTGCAATGGGAGAAGTGCTTAGCTTTGGGTTCAATCTTGCGGCGTCCTTTCCCAGTGACAGCAGGGGCAGCAAGGCACGTATTGTATTGTTGCCATCGAGGATAAAAAGATGGGGTTTATATCATATTGCTTGAGTTTATCCCTCTACATCATGTCATCTTGCCTAATGCGTTACTCTGTTCTTATGAACTTAATACTCTAGATGCATGCTGGATAGCGGTCGATGTGTGGAGTAATAGTAGTAGATGCAGAATCGTTTCGGTCTACTTGTCGCGGACGTGATGCCGATATACATGATCATGCCTAGATATTCTCATAACTATGCGCCTTTCTATCAATTAATCGACAGTAATTTGTTCACCCACTGTAGAATTTGCTATCTTGAGAGAAGCCACTAGTGAAACCTATGGCCCCCGGGTCTATCTTCCATCATATTATTTTCCTATCTACTTTCTTTTCTGCCGCCTTTTATTTTGCAATCTTTATTTTCCAATCCATACAACAAAAATAACAAAAATATTTATATTATTATCTTTATCAGATCTCACATTTGCAAGTGGCCGTGAAGGGATTGACAACCCCTTTATCGCGTTGGTTGCAAGGTTCTTATTTGTTTGTGCAGGTACGAGGGACTTGCGTGTAGTCTCCTACTAGATTGATACCTTGGTTCTCAAAAACTGAGGGAAATACTTACACTACTTTGCTGCATCACCCTTTCCTCTTCAAGGGAAAACCAACGCATGCTCAAGAGGTAGCAAGAAGGATTTCTGGCGCCGTTGGCGGGGAGGCTTACACCAAGTCAAGTCAAGATTTGATCTCCCGCCAACGTGCGATTTCTAGCACCGTTGCCGGGGAGATCTACGCACAAGTCAAGACATACCAAGTATCCATCACAAACTCTTATCCCTCACATTACATTATTTGCCATTTGCCTCTCATTTTCTGATCCCCCACTTCACCTTTGCCGTTTTATTCGCCCTCTTTTTCATTCGCCCTTTTTCTTGCTTCTTGTGTGCTTGTGTGTTGGATTGTTTGTCGCGATGGCTCAAGACAATACTAAATTACGTGATTTTTCCAATACCAACAACAATGATTTTGTTAGCACTCAGATTTCTCCTATTATGCATGCTAAATCTTGTGAAATTAATGCCACTTTACTGAATCTTGTCATGAAAGATCAATTGTCTGGCCTTCCTAGTGAAGATGCCGCTACACATCTAAACAACTTTGTTGATTTGTGTGATATGCAAAAGAAGAAAGATGTGGATAACGATATTGTTAAATTGAAGCTATTTCCATTTTCGCTTAGGGATCGTGCTAAAACTTGGTTTTCGTCTTTGCCTAAAAATAGTATTGATTCATGGAATAAGTGCAAAGATGCTTTTATCTCTAAGTATTTTCCTCCCGCTAAGATCATCTCTCTTACAAACGATATTATGAATTTTAAGCAACTTCATCATGAGCATGTTGCACAAGCTTGGGAGAGGATGAAATTAATGATACGTAATTGCCCTACTCATGGATTAAATTTATGGATGATCATACAATTTTTTTATGCCGGATTGCATTTTAATTCTAGAAATCTTTTAGATTCGGCCGCGGGAGGAACTTTTATGGAAATCACTTTAGGAGAAGCTACTAAACTCCCAGATAATATTATGGTTACTTATTATCAATGTCACACCGAAAGATCTACTAGTAAAAAGGTTCATGCAATAGAAGAGATTAATGTTTTAAGTGGAAAGATGGATGAACTTATGAAATTGTTTGCTAATAAGAGTGTTTCTTCTGATCCTAATGATATGCCTTTGTCTACTTTGATTGAGAATAATAATGAATCTATGGATGTGAATTTTGTTGGTAGGAACAATTTTGGTAACAACGTGTACAGAGGAAACTTTAATCCTAGGACATTTCCTAGTAATTCCTCTAATAATTATGGTAATTCCTACAACAACTCTTATGGAAATTTTAATAAGATGCCCTCTGATTTTTAGACTAGTGTTAAAGAATTTATGATTTCGCAAAAGAATTTCAATGCTTTGCTTGAAGAAAAATTGCCTAAGATTGATGAGTTGGCTAGGAACGTGGATATAATTTCTCTTGATGTTGATTCTTTGAAACTTAGATATATTCCACCTAAGCATGATATCAATGAGTCTCTCAAATCTATGAGAATTTCCATTGATGAGTGCAAATAAAGAACCGCCAGGATGCGTGCTAAAAAGGATTGCTTTATAAAAGCATGTTCTTCTAGTTTTCACGATAATAAGGATGAAGATCTAAAAGTGATCGATGTGTATCCTATTAAATCTTTGTTTTGCAATATGAATCTTGATAATGATGGGACTGGAGATGAGTCAACTTTAGTTAAAAGACGTCCCAATGATTCGAAGTTTTTAGATCTTGATGCAAAAATTGGTAAAAGTAGGATTGAAGATGTCAAAACTTTACATAGCAATGAACCCACTATTTTGGATTTCAAGGAATTTAATTATGATAATTGCTCTTTGATAGATTGTATTTCCTTGTTGCAATCCGTGCTAAATTCTCCTCATGCTTATGATCAAAATAAAGCTTTTACCAAACATATCGTTAATGCCTTAATGCAATACTATGAAGAAAAGCTTGAATTAGAAGTTTCTATCCCTAGAAAACTTTATGATGAGTGGGAACCTACTATTAAAATTAAAATTAGAGATCATGAATGCTATGCTTTATGTGATTTGGGTGCTAGTGTTTCCACGATTCCAAAAACTTTGTGTGATGTGTTAGGTTTCCATGAATTTGATGATTGTTCTTTAAACTTGCATCTTGCGGATTCCACCATTAAGAAACCTATGGGAAGGATTAATGATGTTCTTATTGTTGCAAATAGGAATTATGTGCCCGTAGATTTCATAGTTTATGATATAGATTGCAATCCTACTTGTCCTATTATTCTTGGTAGACCTTTCCTTAGAACGAATGGTGCAATTATTGATATGAAAGAAGGAAATATTAGATTCCAATTTCCGTCAAGGAAGGGCATGGAACACTTACCTAGAAATAAAATTAAATTACCTTATGAATCTATTATGAGAGCCACTTATGGATTGCATACCAAACACGACAATACCTAGATCTATTCTTGTTTTTATGCCTAGCTAGGGGCGTTAAACGATAGCGCTTGTTGGGAGGCAACCCAATTTTATTTTTGTTCCTATTTAGTAATAAATAATTCATCTAGCTTCTGTTTAGATGTGGTTTTATGTTTTTAATTAGTGTTTGTGCCAAGTAGAACCTTTGGGAAGACTTGGGAGAAGTCTTTGCGATCTTGCTGTAAAAAACAGAAACTTTAGCGCTCACGAGATTAGCTGTCATTTTTTACTGGAGAGTGCGATTAGGTTGATTCTTTTTGAAGATGATTAATAGACAAATTTCTCACGTCGAAAAATTTATTTCAGAATTTTTGGTATTAAAGAAGTATTCAAAACCTACAGATTACCACAGACTGTTCTATTTTTGACAGATTCTGTTTTTCGTGTGTTGTTTGCTTATTTTGATGAATCTATGGCTAGTATCAGGGGCATGAACCATAGAGAAGTTGGAAGACAGTAGGTTTAAAACCAATATAAATAAATAATGTGTTCATTACAGTACCTTTAAGTGGTGTTTTGTTTTCTTATACTAACGGAGCTCATGAGATCTTCTGTTGAGTTTTGTGTTGTGAAGTTTTGAAGTTTTGGGTAAAGATTTGATGGATTTTGGAAGAAGGAGTGGAAAGAGCCTAAGCTTGGGGATTCCCATGGCACCCCAAGGTAAAATTCAAGGACAAGCAAAATCTTAAGCTTGGGGATGCCCCGGAAGGCATCCCCTCTTTCGTCTTCGTCCATCGGTAACTTTACTTGAGGCTATATTTTTATTCACCACATGATATGTGTTCTGCTTGGAGCGTCTTGTATGATTTGAGTCTTTGCTTATTAGTTTACCACAATCATCCTTGCCGTACACACCTTTTTGGAGAGACACACATGAATCGGAATTTATTAGAATACTCTATGTGCTTCACTTATATCTTTTGAGCTAGATAATTTTGCTCTAGTGCTTCACTTATATCTTTTTAAGAGCACGGTGGTGGTTATATTTTATAGAAATTATTGATCTCTAATGCTTAACTTATATTATTTTGAGAGTCTTATAGAACAGCATGGTAATTTTCTTTGGCTATAAAATTAGTCCTAATGTGATGAACATCCAAGTTGGGTATAATAAAAACTATCATATAAAGTGCATCGAATGCTATGAGAAGTTTGATTCTTTATGATTGTTTTGAGATATGAAGATGGTGATATTAGAGTCATGCTAGTTGATTAGTTGTGAATTTGAGGAATACTTGTTCTAAAGTTTGTGATTCCCGTAGCATGCATGTATGGTGAACCGTTATGTGATGAAGTCGGAGCATGATTTATTTATTGATTTTCTTCCTTATGAGTGGCGGTCGGGGACGAGCGATGGTTTTTTCCTACCTATCTATCCCCCGAGGAGCATGCGCGTAGTACTTCGTTTCAATAACTAATAGATTTTTGCAATAAGTATGTGAGTTCTTTATGACTAATGTTGAGTCCATGGATTATACGCACTCTCACCCTTCCACCATTGCTAGCCTCTCTAATACCGCGCACCTTTCGCCGGTATCATACACCCACCATATACGTTCCTCAAAACAGCCACCATACCTACCTATTATGGCATTTCCATAGCCATTCCGAGATATATTGCCATGCAACTTACCACCGTTCTGGTTGTTATGACACATAACATCATTGTCATATTGCTTTGCATGATCATGTAGTTGACATCGTATTTGTGTCAAAGCCACCTTTATAATTATTTCATACATGTCAGTCTTGATTCAATGCACATCCCGGTACACCGCCGGAGGCATTCACATAGAGTCATATTTTGTTCTAGTATCGAGTTGTAATTTTTGAGTTGTAAGTAAATAAAAGTGTGATGATCATCATTATTAGAGCATTGTCCCAAGTGAGGAAAGGATGATTGAGACTATGATTCCCCCGCAAGTAGGGATGAGACTCTGGACGAAAAGAAAAAAGACAAAAAAAGAGGCCATAAAAAAGGGAAAAGGCCAAAATAAAAAAAGGAAAAAAGAGAAATGAGAGAAAAAGAGAGAAGGGACAATGTTACTATCCTTTTACCACACTTGTTCTTGAAAGTAGCACTATGATCTTCATGATAGAGAGTCTCCTATGTTGTCACTTTCATATGCTAGTGGGAATTTTACATTATAGAACTTGGCTTGTATATTCCAATGACGGGCTTCCTCAAAATTCCCTAGGTCTTCGTGAGTAAGCGAGTTGGATGCACACCCACTTAGTTTCTTTTGTTGAGCTTGCATACACTTATAGCTCTAGTGCATCTGTTGCATGGCAATCCCTACTCACTCACATTGATATCTATTGATGGGCATCTCCATAGCCTGTTGATACGCCTAGTTGATGTGAGACTATCTTCTCCTTTTTGCCTAGTGCAAATTGCTGTTTTTTTGCCTATTTCAGTGTTTCGCAGAAAAGGAATACCAAACGGAATGAAACCTTCGGGAGAGTTATTTTTGGAACAAACGCAATCCAGGAAACTTGGAGTGGACGTCAAGGAAGCAACGAGGCGGCCACGAGGTGGGAGGGCGCGCCCCCACCCTCGTGGGCCCCTCGTGGCTCCATCGACCTACTTCTTTCGCCTATATATACTCATATACCCTGAAAACATCCGAGAGCACCATGAAACCCTATTTCCATCGCCGCAACCTTCTGTAACCATGAGATCCCATCTTGGTGCCTTTTCCGGCGCTCCGCCGGAGGGGGAATCGATCACGGAGGGCTTCTACATCAACACCATAGCCTCTCCGATGATGTGTGAGTAGTTTACCATAGACCTTCGGGTCCATAGTTATTAGCTGGATGGCTTGTTCTCTCTCTCTTTGGATCTCAATACAAAGTTCTCCTTGATTCTCTTGGAGATCTATTCGATGTAATTCTTTTTGCGGTGTGTTTGTCGAGATCCGATGAATTGTGGGTTTATGATCAAGATTATCTATGAACAATATTTGATTCTTCTCTGAATTCTTTTATGCATGATTTAATATCTTTGCAAGTCTCTTCGAATTATCAGTTTGGTTTGGCCTACTAGATTGATCTTTCTTGCAATGGGAGAAGTGCTTAGCTTTGGGTTCAACCTTGCGGTGTCCTTTCCTAGTGGCAGCAGGGGCAGCAAGGCACATATTGTATTGTTGCCATCGAGGATAAAAAGATGGGGTTTATATCATATTGCTTGAGTTTATCCCTCTACATCATGTTATCTTGCCTAATGCATTACTCTGTTCTTATGAACTTAATACTCTAGATGCATGCTGGATAGCGGTCGATGTGTGGAGTAATAGTAGTAGATGCAGAATCGTTTCGGTCTACTTGTGGCAAACGGGATGCCTATATACATGATCATGCCTAGATATTCTCATAACTGTGTGCCTTTCTATCAATTGCTCGACAATAATTTGTTTACCCACCGTAGAATTTGCTATCTTGAGAGAAGCCACTAGTGAAACCTATGGCCCCCGGGTCTATCTTCCATCATATTATTTTCCTATCTACTTTCTATTTCTGCCGCCTTTTATTTTGCAATCTTTATTTTCCAATCTATACAACAAAAATACCAAAAATATTTATCTTATTATCCTTATCAGATCTCACTTTTGCAAGTGGCAGTGAACGGATTGATAACCCCTTTATCGCGTTGGTTGCAAGGTTCTTATTTGTTTGTGCAGGTACGAGGGACTTGCGTGTAGTCTCCTACTGGATTGATACCTTGGTTCTCAAAAACCGAGGGAAATGCTTACGCTACTTTGCTGCATCACCCTTTCCTCTTCAAGGGAAAACCAACGCATGCTCAAGAGGGAGCAGGACACCGAACACGCACTTCTCCGGGTTGAGCTTGAGGTTGATCTTGCGTAGATTTGCAAATGTTTCTTCTAAATCTTGCACGAGCGTGGACCTGTCCTTGGTTTTGACCACTATGCCATCCATATAAGCTTCCATATTTCTACGTAGCTAGGGCTCAAAACCAATCTGGACTGCTCGGGCAAATGTTGAACCAATGCTCTTCAACCCGAAAGGCATTCGTACAAATAATACGTACCACATGGGGTGATGAACGCGGTTTTTTCTTCGTCTTCCTTCATCATGAAGATCAGGTGGTATCGTGAATAAGCGTCGACGAATGACAGCAGGTCACACCCGGCAGTGGAGTCCACAATCTGGTCAATGCGTGGCAGAGGGAAATGATCCTGTGGACAGGCTTTATTGACATCTGTGTAGTCAATACACAACCACCATTTCCGATTTGCATTACGCACCACCACTAGATTGGCCAAGCACGTAGGGTGGAGCACTCCTCTAACCAGGCCTGCCACCTCCAACTTCCTGATCTCCTCGATGATGAACTCTTGTTGCTCCAAAGCTTGCTTCCTGACCTTCTGCTTGACGGGCCGCGCATGGGGACAGACAGCAAGATGGTGCTCAATCACCTCCCCGGGAACGCCTGGGATGTCGGATGCTTGCCATGCAAACACGTCGACATTCGCCTGCAGGAAGGCAACAAGCACACTTTCCTATTTGCTATCGAGGGTGGAGCTTATAGTGAATGCCCCGCCCGTGCCATCCTCCTTGACGGGCACCTTCTTGGTTTCTGGTGGTGTAGCATTGGACTTCTTGCTCTTGCCGGTGGAGCTCTCTGGCACTCCTCAATGGGAGCGCAGCACTCTGAAGAGGCGCGCTTGCCGGAGTGGGTGTAAGAGGTCTTGCCAGAAGAGGTCTCGCTGGAGTTCTTCCTTCCCGGGGCTTGAGCGGCAGGAGCAAGTGCCTTGGCGGCAGTTGCTGCAACTGCCTCTCGGTAGAGTTGGTTGGCACAAATGAGCGCGTCTTTCTTGTCAGAGGGGACCATGATGATGGTCAGCGGCCCCGGCATCTTCAATGTGTTGTAGGCGTAGTGTGACACCGCCATGAACTTGGCCAACGTTGGGCGGCCAAGGATCCCATTGTATGGCAAAGGGATCTCGGCGACATCGAAAACGATCTTCTCCGTCCTATAGTTCAGCTCGCCCCCAAACGTAACGGGCAGCGTGATTTTGCCTTTTGGCTGGCTCCTTCCCGGGTTGACCCCTTGAAACGTGTCCGTCTCCTCGAGATCTCCATCAGGAATCTGCAACCTCTTTTTCACAGCGGGCGAGATCAAGTTCAAACCGGCCCCACCATCAACCAGCACTTTTGTCACCTTGAGGTTGCGTATTGTTGGTGAAACCAACAACGACAAACACTCGACCGCAGTTGTGCGATCAGGGTGATCCTCAGTGTCAAAAATGATGGGCGTGCGTGACCACTTCAGTGGCTTCTGGGCATCGAACAATGGCTCCACCGCAGTGACTTTTCGTGCTCACTGTTTTAGTTCGCGGTGAGAGGTGTGCAACGAGGCGCCACCGTCGACGCACATGGCCTCTGTAGCTTTCTCTAACCTGTGCTCGCCTGACTCGTCGTCCTCACCCTTATCATCATCTTCCTCCTTCATATCGCAGCCCCGAGCGGGCCTCTCTTGTTGATTATCTTTGCCGCGGCAACCTCCTTGGCTGCCACGCTTCATGCCGGACCCCTCAGCACCATCCTGACCCTTCTCCTTGTGCCGCCTTTCATATCCAACCTTCTGCTTTTCTGCAAGCAGCTCAACCTGTCGGCAGTTCTGGAGGTCATGGCCTTGGTGCGGTGGATCTTGCAGTACTGCTTGTCGGAGCCTCCTGGCTTGTCGGCAGCCGCCAAGGCCTGGCAGGCAGCGCACCTGGCAACCTCCTTGCTGGGGTCGTCAACCTTGGCCTTGTTGGCGGCGCCGAGGTCACCGGATCTATTGGGGATATTACTATTAGTTATGACCCGCTCAGGAGGGGCCGGGTCAGCCCCAATGGCGGGTTACGCAAGAAGCCTAGTAAACATTCAAGGCGATAGTTTATTAAACCGTATAGAAGGCCCAAGGGCCTGGAGGCGCCTTAAGGCCCGATATTGTAAACCGTCGTATGTAAGGGAAGACTTGTAAAGAAAGGCATGTAAAGGAAGTCACCGAGCCAGACACGATTATGAGCCTGCCGGGACTCTGTAGGCCACCAGGCGTCAACCCATGTATATAAGGGGATGACCCGGTGGTGGCTTAGGGCAAGAAACAAAAAATCGATAACCAAGCCAGCGAGTTGAGCCTCTTGGTGATCGAAACCCCAGCAATACCAATCCCAACTAGACGTAGGCTTTTACCTTCATCGTAAGGGGCCGAACTAGTATAAAACCCTCTCGTGTCCTTTGTCCCGATTAACCCCTTTAAGCTTCCTAGTGCGATGGCCCTACGACTAAGTCCTTGCTCTAGGACATCTGCCGTGACAATTCCATGATAGTTGGCGCCCACCGTGGGGCCAGCGCACGGTGGATTTGAGTTCTTGAAGGGCAACTTCGAAGGGCTCAAGGGATACGCTGTGGGCCGGTTGACCAAGAGTTGTCGCGGCAAGCTCTACATCGACGACGAAGGCTGGGGCCCCGAGGCCGGCTCAATTGAGTACAGATACCGGGTCCCTTCGGCGGAATTCACGTCTTCATCGGCCGGATCGGCGAGTCAGGTCCTGAGCCGGACGCCCACACCGACCTCATCGAAACGGCTCGGCGCGCGAGGACCGCCTGTGTTCAATCTGCCGTGAAACATGCCTTCGTAGGCTGCGTCCACGGTGGTGAATACTCTGAAAGATCGGTGGAGGGCGGTGAGACGGCCGTCTGTTCTGACACTGCATCATCAACGGGCGAGACAGACTCTTTGTACCAGCTGCAGGACGACATGCTCAGGGGCTGTTCCGATGGCAGCAGTATTCCGGACCCTCTTGAGCCGCCGAATTGGGCCGGAGTCTTCATGGCAGGGACACAACCCGGGCAGAACTCTATAGCTACCGGGTCGGCTGCAGCTGGGTCAGGAGACCCCGCGCGCCCCCCGGCTCAGTTCTTGATGGACCTCATGGATAAACTGACGACTCTGTTGACTGCCGTGGTAGAGCCGACTGATAAAGCCCAGCATGATGCAGAGGTGGCACGCGTATGTGAAGAGATGGTGCAAGCTAATGAAAATCTAGACGCAGAGGAAGTCAGGATGGCAGCAGAGCAGTAGGCTTTGGACGTTCGTGCTCAATAGCTTCAAGCAGAGACCTTCCGGCTCTCGGTGGATCTAAACGCGTTGAACGAGGTCATGAGGAGGAGGCATCAGAAAACCCAATCACATCTACCTCTGATTCTCGATCCTAGGAATCTTTTTCACACACCCGGAGCTGGGGGAAGTAACCCGCCGGGGGCACCCCGGATTACAACACCCGGCGCACCGGTCCAGCCGTGTGCCATGGATCCACCTCGTATAATTACCGCTACGCCTCATTACGTCCCAACGCCGCCGGGTCACTTCTCCAACCCTTTGGAAAACCTCATCGCAGCATCGGCTCGTCTGGCGGCTCTTCCGATGGAAGGTGACTCACCGGTGGCAGTTGAAACACGGAGGGTAAGAGAACTTCTTCAAACAGCTCTGGCACAGCAGGATGCATACTCCTACAGTCGAGACAGGATCCATTCAACTCCTCGCCCAAGCCGGAGCCTGAGTTATAGTAGGCATATGGAATCCGCAGATATGTCAAGCAATGCTCAACGCCACAACCGGCCATACAGGCATGAGCCAGTGCGGGCTGGAGCCCTTAACTTGGCGGATCAGGAGAGGATTCGACAAGAGGCGAAACGAGCAGTTCAAATGGCAGCAGATCAGGCGGCTCATCAAACTTTTCCGGCTTATCCAGCAACCTCGGTCGAGGCAGGAGTGGCCACAAGAACCGGAGGCGTTCCTTGCTTGGTGCCGGCCATACATAATGAGCGTTTGCCAAAGGATTTTAAGGGGCCTCGTAAGTTGCCTAATTACACAGCTGACTTATAGCCCGGGGCTTGGATTGAGAGTTATGAGATGGCTATGGAGTTATTGGAGGTCAGCGATGCAGCAATGACCAAGTATTTCACTATGATGTTAGATGGAACAGCTCATACTTGGTTGAAGGGATCGCCACCCAATTCTATCGGCTCATGGGCGGAATTGAAGGCCCGGTTCATCCAGAACTTTAAAGACACGTGTAAGCAGCCTATGTCGATTGTGGACCTGACCAATTGCAAGCAAGAGGATGGTGAATCCACAACCCATTGGGTGCGCCGGGTAAAGGAGATAATACATTCATCTGATAATATGGATGCCGGCTCAACAGTCTTAATGTTGGAGAAAAAAATGCCGTTTCGAACCTCTGAAGCAGAAGCTGGGGCGGCTCAAGCGTGACTGTAATGACATGGGAATGTTGATGGCGGCTCTCGTCAAGTATGCTGATTCTGATACTACCAAGGACCCGGTGTCTGACGAAGAAAAGGCAGCGAAGGGAAAGAAGAACGGCAACGACAAGGGTCACTAGCATAACCCGGTGAATCAAGGAGGTAATACACGTAAGGCTGATGAGTTTGTTGCTAACACCAATGCACAGGGCGGAAACCAACGGCGCAAGGGCATACAGCCCCCTCGGTCGGGCGGGTCAGGTCCCACCCTTGAGCAATTATTGAATGAGCCTTGTCCAAAGCACAGCACCTGGGAGAAGCCAGCCACCCACATGTGGAAAGATCGTACAATCATGAAGGCGTTTAAAAATTCAAACGCGTTTGATGGAGGTCACGGCCCAGGTGGCGGCTCAGGTGGAGGCGGTTTCCAAGGCCCGGGCGCCAGCTTAGGTGGAGGAGGATTCCACGGTCAGGGCCATCCTGGTAACCAAGGAGGGTATAATCCGCAACCCGTCCAAGGTAATCAGCAGCAGCAGTCCGGATATCAGAGCAACCCGAAGCAGCTGAGTAGTGGGCAATACCATGTATTCACCACTAGCTTATGTAAGAGAGACCAGAAACTTCACAAGAGGGCCGTCAATGCCGTTGAGCCGGCGGTTCCACGTTACTTACATTGGTCAGAGCAGCCTATTGTGTGGAGCAGAGAGGATCACCCACCCCGGGTCGATAATCCGGGTCACTTGGCTTTGGTGGTGGCGCCTCATGTTGGTGGATACAAATTCACTAAGGTACTCATGGATGGAGGCAGCAGCATCAACATCCTCTACTATGAGACGTTCCGTCGGATGGGATTGACTGATAAGAGTCTTAAACAATCCAACACTATTTTTCACGGTGTGGTTCCTGGCAAGTCGGCATACCCAGTGGGTAAGATTGAACTAGAAGTAGCCTTTGGGGATGAGTATGACTCCAGAGCAGAAAAATTAACCTTTGAGGTGGTTAAGATCAAAAGCCCGTATCATGCTCTGTTTGGACGGCCGGCTTATGCAAAATTCATGGCTCGGCCGTGTTATGTGTATTTGCAGCTTAAGATACCGGGTTATAAGGGCACCATTACAGTACACGGGAGCCGGAAAATAGCTTTGGAGTGTGAAGAAGGTGATGCTGCCTATGCTGAATCTGTCTGTGCAACAGAGGAGTTAAATTTTTACAAAGATCATGTTGACCCGGCAGACATGACGTCATTAAAGAAACCAACAACAAAGCATGAGCCGGTGTTGAAGTTCAAATCAGCTCATGACACCAAAATGGTTGACTTTGTGCCTGGCTAGTCATCCAAGCAGTTCATCATCAGTGCTAACTTGGATCCAAAATAGGAAAGCGCGCTCATCGAGTTCATCCGTGAGAACCGGGACATCTTCGCATGGAAACCTTCAGACATGCCGGGTGTCCCCAGGGAACTCGCTGAGCACACTCTCAATATTGATCCAAAGTTTAAACCTGTCAAACAATTTCTCCGACGGTTCAATGACGAAAGGCGCAAGGCCATTGGAGAAGAGGTGGCCCAGCTTTTGGCAGCTGGGTTCACTGTAGAAGTCTTTCACCCAGAGTGGTTAGCCAACCCGGTGCTTGTACTCAAAAAGAATGGCACCTGGCATATGTGTGTGGATTACACCAATCTGAACAAGGCTTGTCTGCCTGGTCCTTTTGGCCTCCCCCGTATTGATCAGATCATTGATGCTACGGCGGGTTGCACACGTTTGAGTTTTTTGGATGCGTATTCTGGTTATCATCAGATTAAGATGGCAGTGAAAGATCAGGAGAAGACGACTTTTATCACTCCTTTTGGAGCTTTCTGCTATGTGTCCATGCCTTTTGGGCTGAACAATGCTCAGGTGACTTACCAACGGTGTGTGCAGAACTGTCTTCACGATCAAATTGGATGTAATGTTCATGCTTATGTGGATGATATAGTGGTAAAATCCAGGAAGGAGGAAACCTTGGTTGCAGATCTGAAAGAGACTTTCGATAATCTCCGGGTCTACAAAATGATGCTTAACCCGGCCAAGTGTGTTTTTGGAGTCCCAGCCGGCAAGCTCTTGGGTTTTTTTGGTGTCTAACCGAGGTATTGAGGCTAACCCGGAGAAAATCAAGGCAATTACATCCCTGGCCAAACCAACATGCATCAATGACGTTCAACGACTGGCGGGTCGTGTCGCTGCTTTGAGCCGGTTCATAAGCCGGTTAGGGGAGAAGGCAATGCCTCTGTATCAGATGATGAAGAAAACATATGATTTTGCTTGGAGCGATGCTGCAAACTCTGCTTTTGAAGATTTCAAGACACAGCTTGCTGAGCTGCCGGTCCTGGCTACTCCAGTTGAGAAAGAGCCGCTGCTATTATACGTGGCCGCCAACTCACGAGCTGTTAGTGTGGCTATTGTGGTGGAGCGCAAGGAGGCTGGCAAGGAGCATCCGGTTCAACGGTCGATTTACTACGTCAGTGAGGTGCTAATTGAATCCAAGCAACGATATCCACATTGGCAGAAGCTCGTATATGGGGTGTTCATGGCAAGCCGGAAGCTTAAGCATTATTTTCAGGGACATCCAATCACCGTGGTTAGCTCTGCTCCTTTGGGAGACATCATTCAAAACAGGGAAGCCACTGGACGAGTCGCCAAGTGGGCGATTGAGCTTGGGTCTCATGGGTTGAATTATATTCCACGTACCGCGATCAAATCTCAAGCACTAGTTGACTTCATTAATGACTGGACAGAGATGCAGATGCCAGAAGGAAAACCGGACAACATGTATTGGACTATTCATTTTGATGGGTCCAGACAGTTGGAAGGCTCGGGGGCTGGAGTTGTTTTAACCTCTCCTCGAGGTGACAAATTTTGTTATGTGTTACAGTTGATGTTTCCTTGCACTAACAATGCAGCAGAGTATGAAGCTTTGCTCCATGGTCTTCGAATGTTAAAAGAGATGAGTTTGAGCCGAGTCAGATGTCTTGGCGACTCAGATCTAGTGGCTCAATAGGTATCGGGCAAATGGGATTCCAAGGACCCTCTCATGGCGGCTTATCGCCAGGAGGTTGATGCTGTTGCAGGGCATTTTAAAGGTTATCAGGTGGAGCACATCGACCGTCGAAAGAACGAAGCAGCTGATGCTTTAAGCCGGTTGGGGTCTCAGCGTAAGCCGGTACCACCTAACACCTTTTTGGATGTTTTGCATAACCCGTCTGTCAAGTTGCCCATAGAAGAAGATTTAGCTGTTCCTGACCCGAAGGCGCAGTTGGTGGCGGCTCTTCATGTCATCCTAGATTGGACAGTGCCGTTCTTGTCTTACATGACCCGGGGAGAGTTGCCAGCGGATGAGACCCTGGCTCGACAGATAACCCAGCGGTCTAAGTCAATGACGATTTCGGATGGAGAATTATACCATCGCAGCGTCTCCAGAGCGTTTCAGCGGTGTGTTTCCCCTGAAGAAGGTCAAGAAATACTTCGTGAGATCCATGAAGGCGATAGTGGTCATCACGCCGGGTCAAAATCTCTAGTGGCCAAGGCTTTTCGTCGCGGTTTTTACTGGTTAACGGCTCATGCTGATGCAGAGGATCTGGTCAGCAGATGTGATGGATGTCAAAAGTTTGCACGACTAGCGCATGCGCCGGCTCAAGAGCTCCGGATGATTCCAATCACTTGGCCGTTTGCGGTCTGGGGCTTGACATGGTGGGACCTTTCAAAAAGTCTAAGGATAAAAAGACACATCTCTTAGTGGCAGTTGATAAATTCACTAAGTGGGTTGAGGCGGAGCCAGTGAGTAAGTGTGACGCGGCCACGGCGGTTCAGTTCATGAAAAAGGTGATCTTCTGTTTTGGTTTTCCACACAGCATTATCACTGACAATGGCACTAATCTGTCCCAACGGGCTATGGAGGAGTTTTGTCAACGTGAGCACATCCGGCTTGATGTTTCTTCCATAGCTCATCCTCAATCCAATGGTCAAGCTGAGAGAGCAAATCAGGAAGTGTTAAAAGGTCTCAAACCCCGGCTTATGGTTCCCTTACAACGAACGCCGGGTTGTTGGGTAGAGGAATTACCCTCGGTGTTGTGGAGTATCAACACCACACCTAACAGGTCTACATGCTACACACCTTTCTTCATGGTGTATGGAGCAGAAGCAGTGTTGCCTAGTGACATCCGTCATGACTCGCCCCGTGTGGCGGCTTATGTTGAAGCTAATAATGAACAAGCCAGACAGGATACACTTGACTTGTTGGATGAAGAAAGAGACTTAGCAGCGGCTCGGTCAGCAATTTATCAACAGGACCCGCGCCGTTATCACAGCCGCCGGGTCAAATCCAGAACTTTTCAGGAAGGCGACCTGGTGCTTCGGCTCATCCAGGATCTGTCAAATGCGCACAAGCTATCCCCACCTTGGGAAGGACCCTTTGTGGTCAGCAAGAACTTAAACAACTGGTCGTACTACCTCATTGACGTTCGAGAACACAAAGATTCACGTAAGTCGGAGGAGGAGACCCGCCGACCGTGGAACATTGCTCAACTTCGGCCATACTACACCTGAGCTACCGGCTCTCATCATGTACATACTTTAACATTGTATGTACCATGATAAGTAATAAAGTAAGACCAGCGGTCTCTTTTCTTTTCAAAGATTATGCATCTTTGTTATTTCTTATTTTCAAATGACTATTAAGGAGCTGATCATATTTGAATCAAGTATAACCTTTTTTGGTCTGGCTTATGATCGTATTCGAATCTAGCTGCAATTATCATGGTCACTTGGGGGCTTCCTGTTCAAACATAGGTCATATTCGAACCAAAGAGAGCATAGCTGTCGTAACCCTCTTGATCGGCTCAAGGCCAAACTCACTAGGGGGCTTATTGATCGTATCCGAATCATAGCTTAACCCCTTTTGAGTCCGACTTGGATCGTTTTCGAATCAGGGTCGTTAGAAACCTCTCAAGGTCATTTGGGGGCTTCCTATTCAAACATAGGTCGTATTCGAACCAAAGAGAACATAGCTATCAGTACCCTCTTGATCGGCGCAACGCCACAGCCACTAGGGGCTATATGGTCATATTCGAACCTTAGCTTAACCCCTTTGGTCCAGTTTACTGATCGTATTCGAATCAGAAGCCACCAACCTTTAAATATAAGGTTAAATCATACTTTTTAACTATTATTTGCCTTTGAGTTTCTTTTTGCAAATAATTAGCATGATCTTCTTCGCCGGCTTGTCTATTTGACAACAAGGCTACCAAGGTATGACGATCATTAAAGTATTCAAAGGTATTGATTTCTCAGAAAGATTGAGTTATCAGCTTCATTACCCGGGTTACTCAAGCCGGTGGTCTAAGGATCAAAGGTACAAGTATGGCTATTATTTATATATAATTGCCTGCTGCATTAACTAAAGAGTTAGTTTTAGCCCTTGTCCTTTATTTATATCATTTTCTGTTTTCTATTATGATGAACATATTGGATATAAGCCGGGTGTTTTAACCCATTCGATTCTAAGCCGCCAAGCCAGTCTTTTCTCTTGTATCTACAGGGAACAGAGTTAAAGTGTTGCAGAAACAATCATCAATTATAATGCATATATTGCCATCAGGACACACGGAGTCACATACAGTGTTTTATGCACGATGGCATAAGCAAGGCATTCGGTGTTTTCATAGCTAAACTATTACACGGCTTTTTATAAGCCAATGAAGATGGTTATTATTCCTCCCTCGCCGGTTCACCGCCCTCTGTTGGATGGAAGTTGGGTTTTGACCAATCAAAACCATTCGCGGCGACAAATTCTGCTTCATCATCGATCAGGCCTGTCGGGTCAACTTCCGGGGCAAATGTATTTTCTCTTACGGGCGGGATCAAATCCGTGACCTTGTACGAGGGAGTTGCCATCTTCTTATTTTCAGCATCAAAACCCGGCTGATATTTGTCAATGTTGGTATATCTCCAAGGGTAGTTGCCTGAGGCCAGACTCCGCGCACGCAAGCCATGAAGTCATCCTGCTCAAAGGGAGATCCGTCTTCCTTCACGGTGGGATAGCCTCTGGCCACGTCTGCCGGGTCTAGATCTGGCACCCAAGCCTTGGAGCGGCTCAGGGCAGTCAAAGCCACGGCTCGCGCACAGGAGCGCTTCACTTCTTGAAATCTGGCAGGCAGGATTGATAGTTTCTTCAAAACGTCGCTGAGCCGGTTGGGTTCTTGATTGGCAGGAGAGATGGCGGAAAGTGCCTGTTGTGCGCCAATATACAGTTGTTCTACTAAAGTGTACACTGCCTTCAGTTTAATCAAAGGATCTTGGCTCAGGTTCTTGCTTTGTGGGCCTGCGCATGTTTTAAAAACAAAGTCAGTTGGCGGCTTATATTCCGGATCAGCAAAAAGTACATAAGATTAAAAACAGATGGCTTACCAAAGATGGCGGCCACCATTTGAGACACCCGGCCCTTTAAGCCGTTCCGCTCTGTTGACACCTCTTCAAGGGCTGCTTCGGCTCTCTCGGCGCGTTGTGTCAGAAGAATTTTTTCCTCTGCAGGTCTTCTTCTTGGCAGCCAAACTAGTCTTTAAGTTTTCTGTCTCAGAGAGACTTACTTGCAATTTGGAGTTAGCAGACTTGATTTCTGTTTACTGACCTGCTAGCCGGGTCTTCGCATCAGTCAATTGCGAGTTCAGCTCAGATAAAGCATTCTGCAAAAAGAGCATACTCAGATGAGTCAAGATTTCGCTTACAGTTCAACAATCAAGATTCAAGTCTCAAGTACTTTACAAAAAACCACTTGACACTTGGGGGCTAATGTATGCCAAATCAAATTTTTATGACTCTAAAGACATACTTTAAAGTCCCAAGTACTTTACAAAGTAACAGCACTTGCCACTTGGGGGCTAATGTATGCAATTCAGCAAGTTTCTCAAGGTTAAGCCGGAATATTAAGTTCTTTGAATACGATACAAAACAATTTAAGGTACCGGCTCATTTATGATTAAAAAGAACCGGCCCTTGGGGACTACAGGTGAAGTTTTGTTCTATTTTATTGAATTCCAGAAAATCAAAGGTAAAGGTCTTGGCCTATATGATACAGTCTACAGATCATTCTGGTTGTCTCATAATCTGAAGACTTGGGGGCTGAAGGAATATAGATAAGCCGGAAGAACATACCTCATATTTCAGCTGCAACTGTTTGACCATTTCGATCTCAGAGTCACGACTGGAGTGCACGTGGCTGAGATAGCCAGATAAAATATCGTTGGCATTTAGATGGTCGTAATTGGCAACATCAAAGCGCACTTTCTGCCTCTCCAATGCCTCTTGTTTCGCAGTACACTGAGCCAGCACAGTTGGATTCCCTAGTTCAATAAAGTGACTCCCGGTGATCTGAACTTCTTGAGAAGACGGTGATGGTGGGTTGGCTGAGCTTGATGGTCCAGTAGCAGAGGGGTTCACAGTGGTCTCATCAAACGACAGCTCAGGAGGATTTGCTTCTGCATCAACAGGCGGGTCTTCTGGAGCGTCGGTTAATGGAGAAGATGGCCTGGCCGGGTCAGATGCAAGCACCGACGGGTCTTCCACCGGTTTAGCTACCTTTGCCTTCTTGGATTTAGCTTGGCCACTAAGAGAAATGTTGCAGTATTGTCAGTATAAAGATACAATTTGAACAAACCGGAAAAAGGAGGATTTTTCATTATCCAGGGGCAGTCTTGAAGGCCGGAAATTGTGTCTGCGATGAGTCGCCAGAAGAGTGAGACACCTCCTGAAAAGATAAAATAAAGTTAAAGTAAGGCAGGGGAAAGGATCCATTAAACAGAGTTAAAGACAAAAAGAAGTAAACCTCATTCGGGCGCTTCTGAGGAGTTTGTTGAAGAATGACAGCCGGCTCATCTTCAGTCCGAGCCTGACGGCGGTTTTCATGTTGCTGCTTTTTCAAACGAAAGGTGGGATCCAAGTGAGCTAATGGGTTAGAAAACCTTACTTTACGGATCACTCGTCGAATTTTTTGTCTTGTCAAGGGCTCTGAGTCGGAGGAAATGATAGTTACCTCTGCTTCCACAGCCTGACTGGCCCCAGTGTCATCCTGGTAATGATCAGTGTCAATAAGAGTGTTAAAAAATTGGCCAAGGGAATCAAGGGCTACCTCTGAATCAGATGTATCATCAAGCTTCATCAAATCTTCAGCAGTGCTCTTTTTCTTCTTTTTCGACCTCCGGGTCGTTTTCTTGGCGTTTATGGCGACAGATTTCGCTTTCTTGGCAGCCTCATGGTCATACTTAACTTTCCAGAAGTCAGAGTTGGCCTGTAGACATGTAAAAACAAGATAAAGAGTCAGGCAAGTATTAAAACAATACGGCTGGGAAAATACAAAGGAGAGAAATAACAATATCCTTACTTCTGGCACCAGGTTAAGCTGGCAGAAGGGGTTTAACCCGACGATACTGCAATCTTCGTATTTCCCGTTCACCATAAGAGTTGACATTGAGACAATATCTTCTTCTGTCAATTGAACGGGGCTGTGACGAAGAGAGTCATCCGGGCCTCCACCATACTCATACATCAGCTTTGACCGGCGGCTCAAAGGGATAGCCTGCCATGAGATCCAGCAGTACGTCAGATCAACTCCAGTTAACCTGTTCCCCAACAGAGCATTAATCTTTTTGATGTATGGTATCAACCTCTTGCGTTCAGCGTCAGTAAGCTTATTAGGAAGCGCGAACTTGGAGTCAAGACGATCGGGGCGATAACCCGGCAGTGGCTTCTCATTTGCTGGTGAAGTGTCCTGGCAGTAGAACCAAGTCTAGTTCCAGTCCTTTGGGTGACTTGGTAAGACAATGAGGGGGGAGACGGCACCCTGCCGACACTGAATTGATATGCCTCCAAGCTCTAAGCTAAGGCCGTTGGTGCACTCGTTCTGCCGGTTCAGATAAAAGTATTCCCTAAACAACTCCACAGTCGGCTCTTGTTGAAGATATACTTCACAGAGTACTTGGAAGTTACAGATGTTAGATATGGAATTAGGCCCGATATCTTGAGGACGGAGCTTGAAAAAGTGGAGGACCCCTCTGAAGAACTTTGAGCCGGGCGGTGAGAAGCCACGGTTCATGTGGTTAGTGAAAATGATCACTTCGCCGTCTCTTGGATTGGGCCGTTCTTCTTCCGAGTCAGGGGCACGGTAAGACATGACGGTTTTCGCTGGCAGAAATCCTATGGTGAAGAACTCTTTCAAACGTTCCTCAGTTACGGTTGAGGGAACCCAGTTACAGATGGTTGGTGCTTTGGACGGCATGATGTGCAAAGAAGAACTGAAAAGAAAAGCAACAGGCCGGTTCAGTTTAAGGGTGAGATTGACAGTTAAGTGATGAAGATGCAAACAAGTAATGGTGGCTTAGTTAAGGGCTAATGACATATAAGGAAAATTAAGCTGGCATGATAAGCCGCCATGACTACAGATATTTGAAGAAGGCAATTTCAGCTAAGTGTTGAGACAAACAAGTTTCCTAAATTGTTTGGTATTATTCCAGATCAAATGGCTATTCAAAATGGAAAAATTCTAGACCTAAAAAAGTTCAGCGCAGAAGAGTATATAAGTTCTAATGCAGCCGTTGAAACAGAGAAAGGGATCTGTGGATCAAGAAAAGGCACAAGAACACTACCGCACGAGCATATATATATATATATATATATATATATATATTTGGATCAAGAAGAGGCTTGCAGTGGAAAAACTACAAGGGACTGCGATGAACTCGGAATAATACGAAAGAATCTGGAAACCCTAAGTGCGGACCTGAGAAGTGAAAAGAAGGGAACTTACAGTCACAGGTCTTCTGCGGAGGTCGCCGCTATTCTCTGGATTGGTTCAGGTTGATGCAACGGCCAACGTCGACGGAGACGGAGGAGAAGCGCGGCGGCGGCGAAGCTCGAGCTGCAGGGGGTGCGCGAGAGGAAGAAGACGGAGAGAGAGAGGAGAATAAGGAAGGCCGAGGCGTGCCTATTTATAAGGAGAGATGTGAATAGACGGGCGCAAAAATCGAGGAGAGCCGAATAATGGTTATCTAGCTACACAGACGCCTCGATTCTCGGGAAGCATTGAAGATAAAAGATTCGTTGGGAGATGATGTCATGAAAGTTCTTTGCGTTTTCAAGAGATGACGTCACGGCGGGTTATGAAAACTCCAACGAAAATAAGAAGATGGATTTTTGTCTAAGTATTGAAGATTGACAAAGAATGAAATTCAAAGTCAACCTGGGGCCTAATGTTGGGGATATTACTATCAGTTATGACCCGCTCAGGAGGGGGCGGGTCAGCCCCAATGGCGGGTTACGCAAGAAGCCCAGTAAACATTCAAGACGATAGTTTATTAAACCTTATAGAAGGCCCAAGGGCCTGGAGGCGGCTTAAGGCTCGATATTGTAAACCGTCGTATGTAAGGAAAGACTTGTAAAGAAAGGCATGTAAAGGAAGTCACCGAGCCAGACACGATTATGAGCCGGCTGGGACTCTGTAGGCCACCAGGCGTCAACCCATGTATATAAGGGGACGACCCGGTGGCAGCTTAGGGCAAGAAACAACAAATCGATAACCAAGACGGCGAGTTGAGCCTCTTGGTGATCAAAACCCCAGCAATACCAATCCCAACTAGACGTAGGCTTTTACCTTCATCGTAAGGGGCCGAACTAGTATAAAACCCTCTCGTGTCCTTTGTCCCGATTAACCCCTTTAAGCTTCCTAGTGCGATGGCCCTACGACTAAGTCCTTGCTCTAGGACATCTGCCGTGACAATTCCATGACAGGATCCCTCAACGGCAAGCATAGTCTTGCCCTTACTCTTCCTGTTGTGGTGCCGACCCTTCTTCGTCAGGGCGGCGGCGTCTTCGTCCATGGAGTCGGTTTCCGCACCGGCGTCCTTGCCGGGGTACTTCCTTCCTTCCTCAGCCCGAGCACATCAATCTGCCAGAACATAAAGTTTGGCTACATCCTTCACCTTGCTCGTTGCCAGCTCTTCACGCATCTTACAGTTGCGTACGTTCTGATGGAACGCACTGATGACAGCAGCGGGATGAACATCTGGGATGGTGTACTGCACACGGCTGAATCTTTGTATGAACTTATGTAGGGACTCGCCATCCTTCTAGGGGATGACATGCAAGTCACTTGCCTAGCCAGGAGCTTGGTGGCCTCCGGTAAAGGAGCCAACAAACTCGTGGCACAGATCCGACCAGGAAGAGATGGAATCCACTAGCAGGTGCATCAACCATGACATGACGTTGGGCTTAAGTGCCAACGGGAAGTAGTTGGCGAGCACCTTGTCGTCGCGAGCCCCGGCGGCTTGCATCGTGATGGTGTAGATGTTGAGGAACTCCGACAGGTGAGTCTTGCCGTTGTACTTTTCCCCAACATTAGGCTTGA
The DNA here is from genome assembly GCF_003073215.2 of Triticum urartu. Classification (NCBI taxonomy): domain Eukaryota; kingdom Viridiplantae; phylum Streptophyta; class Magnoliopsida; order Poales; family Poaceae; genus Triticum; species Triticum urartu. Next base: position 471,744,727 of record NC_053028.1, read on the forward strand.
ACATGCGGTGGGAGGGCCACTAGAAATGCCGCAGCTCTCAAGTAAAGGCCGGACAACCCACCTTGTAAGGCAGGTCGCCATAGCCCCCCGGTGCTGGGTGGTCCATAGCAGGCCCTGCACGCCGATCCGACTGATGGCGCGCCTCCCGCCGTCGCTCAATGGTAGTCCGAGCGTCTTCCTGAGCTTGCTCTCGGAGAACTCGGCGTTGGTCGAAGCGGGTTCACGGGTCGGACGATGCTGTGGAAACATTGTCACAGGCGTCGGCCCGACGAGACGGTGGCTGCTGTCGCAGCCGTGGGGGAGGAGAGTGCACCGTGGTCGCAGCGTCTCCGGTCCTCCCACAGCTGGCATGCACCGGCTCGATAGAACGCCGGCGTGAGGGTCCTGCTGGGAGCAACTCGTCTTTGTTGGCGAAGATGACAAGGCTTCGGTTGGTGGCCCTCCACTCGCCGAGCTTCTCCGCAACAGGGGGAGGTCGAGGAGCAGTTGCACGTGCGCCAGCGCTTCTATTGGCGTGGGTGGCGGCGAGAGCTACATGGACCATGACGCGCTCCAACTTCTAACCAAGTTAGAAGGAGCTCTGTCACGGTCCCGCGGTAGCACGCCGCTTTCGCCGGCGTCCGGGTGCGCATGCCAGCCTAGCACATCCTGAGGGTGGCGCACAGGGCTCTTCCCGTGGCGGTGCCCGGGAGCTCTGGCGTCGCGGTGTTGCTCATCGCGCGCGACCTGGGAGGGCCACGGCGCGGGTGCCAGCTGGGGCACCATAGATGTTGCCGCGCCACCTATGGGCAGCACGGCCCCGCCCCCGGACCCAGCGGCACGCGGCTCGTCGTCTCGGACCCGAACGACGCCGCTTACCTGGCTTCGATTGCCAGAATGTCATGGATGCTCGCGGGCCACATCTCCGGCACCATCCGTGGCCACCCAGTCGCCTGCTCGCGTTGGCGTGGATGGGCCAGCCCCGGACGACCCAATCGCTATGATCCCCTTTTTCTTGGGCCCATGGTGATGATGAAGTCGATGCACTAACTTCCAAACTGGATTTTGATAGCTTGCGCCCCCTACCCAGCGTGCCAAAGATGTCGGTGGAAACGTCACCTATGAGATCACATGGAATCCCTTCTACAATTGGCGGCCGCGGGGCTGTGGAAAGAGCGGGTTTAGAAGATCGACATGGGGGAGTTTATCCAGGTTCGGGCTGCAAGTGATGCGTAATACCCTACTCCTGCTGGTTTGTGTTTATCTGGTGTTCTTGGACTAGCTACAAAGCATGCAGGGTCCAAAAAGTTCGAATCCCTCTCCAGTATGCCTCGGGCCTCCTTTTATAACCAAATGGGTTGCCACAGTGGCACACAGGAGGTGGATAGTTTGTATTGTACACAAGTCTATCATCTGGCACTATAGGACAAACACATTTAATGTGCTGCCGATGTTCCCTCTCACTTTATCAGGGACGTCAAGGAAGCTCGTCTCGTCCGTCGCCGCCTTGTCTCGCTCTGACGCGCGTCCAAGCTGACTAGGCGTGCAGTGCCATGCTGGCTGGCTGCTGAGTTGGTGCGGTGGCAGAGTCTTCACGAAGATCTGCATGCCACCACGCAGGTGCCTGCTGAGTTGGCCTGGAAGCTGCACGTCGCATGCAGGTGCCTGCCTTGTTGGCGTGTTGACTGTTGTGTTGGAACGGCGGTGGAGCCTTGGCAGGTGGGGTCCTGGCTACGGCCCCGCAGATGTCCTCGACAAGGTTCTTGTCGGGGCCCCGGCAAGGGCCTTGCCAGGGTCTCGCAGGTGTCCCCGGCAAGGGTCTTGCCGGGGGTATCGTGAGCGTCCCCGACAAGGATCTTGCCGGGGGATTTCCGTCTTCTGGTCCTCATCTGGTCTTGTATGTTCTTGGTCTCCACAAAGATCTGCATGCCACCATGCAGGCGCCTCCCGAGCCTTGGTTCCAATGTTGTCGACGGTGTCGGTACTCTTAGGCTCAAGGGTGGCGGCCCTGCTGGTGTTGGGAAAGTTTCCCTGGCAAGACTCTTGCCGGGGCTACGCAAGCTCCCCCGGCAAGGATCTTGCCGGGGAAAGCCCCCCTTGTCCCTCTGCCTCTCGCGCCTTCGGCTTGGCCTTGCTCTGGTAGTCTTGTGTATTTGCTTCCTCTGCCCCGCCAAGCGTGGCCGCAGGCGTGTGGCTGCGACTGCCCACGCACAAGTAAAGGGGTACAAAAAGGACCCCTAATTTTGTACACCGACACGGGTCATGTGCCTGCAGCGACTCGGGCCTGTTCCTTCCATTGTAGAATAAATCATATCTATTGATAAAGAAATGATAACCATTGCGCTAAAGTGACTTTAAAATCCTCAATCGTAAAACTGGTTATTGATAACCATAATAAAAATCCAGCCATGTTGGCTATTCAAGATTTGAATAATATAATCCGGTATGAAAACCTCAATCATTCAATATTACAATGAAAATCCAGTCAAATTTGGCTATTAAAGATTTGAATACCTGATCTATTGAGAAATAAATCCGGTTTAAATACCAGGTGGCTCTTGGCCGATGGCGAATTATACGCATCCATTTTAATCCGGGACTTTGCAACCTGGTGGCTTATAGCCTTTGTAAAAATCGAGAATTGACAACCCCATCCATGGCGGCTCATAATCATGTCCAGTTTTTTTGACAAGATCACTTTGGCGGCTCATAGCCTCAATAAACTCAATATTGAACAATATAACCCGGAACTGGATAACCCAACAATATCTTTAGATGGCCAGATGATGGGTTTAAACGCAATGATTCATATGAGCAATAGCAGTATTCTTATGTGTACAGCTCTGCATGCCCTACACAAAATTTAAATAACATATGCCCTGGCGAATTAACATCAAAAGCCAGGGCGGGCAACAACCCAAACATAATATAGTCTATGTAATTACTGAAAAGATTAAGCAAGGCCATTCAAGTCTAAACATAGTGGCGACTTAAAAATCGGAAGCCAGGGCGGGTTATCAAACATCACATTTTCATATAACCAGGAAAACATACCTGTAGGATTGATTTATACTGCTGGCTTACATTGCCATGTCCAGTGAGAGTAATAATCCGATGATTTATAAGCACATGATTCCAATGGCGCAATCCAAAATATACTGGCGACTTAATGTCCAAAGCCAGGGCGGGTTATCAAACCTCGCATATTCATCCAACAATTTAAAAACATACCTAGAGAATTGGCTTAAATTTCCTGTTTACAGCGCCACATCCAGTGAGGGTAACAACCCAAGTACTCATAAGCGCATAATTCCAATTGCGCAATCAAAGCATACTGGCGACTTAACATCCAAAGCCAGGGCGGTTTAACAAACCCAAAATATTCATACCACTATTGAAAGACATACCTGTAGATTAACACCATGGTGATGCCTTGATAATTATAATCCGGAACCAGTATCAACCCGGAGTTATGAAATATCATCATTTTGATCGCTCAAGGCAAAATATCCCGGCGACTTAAAGTCTGCTATCAGGGCGGGTTATCAAACCCAAAGATGCTCAATGATGAGTCATATAATCAAGGCTACATGGCCTATCAAATCAGTTCATACTGTCGGCTTACAGCGCCATATGTAGTAAGGGTAGCAACCCAAAGATTTAGAGCGCAGTGCCCTGTGCAATTTATTCATACTGCCGGCTTACAACGCCATATGCAGCAAGGGTAACATCCCAAAGACTTAGAGCGCAGAACTCCAAGCGCATAATCAAACCACACTGGCGACTTATCGTCCAAAGCTAGGCCGGGTTATCAAAACTCTATATAGATTCAAATATGAATCATAAGGATCAAGGCTACATGGCCTGAATCAATTTCAAACCATATATCAATATGGTACAAACATATGAACCCAAACAATGTTCAAATACAATATCAACCCAGAAAAACAAGGCTTTCATAGGCTGCCAAACCTCAACATCAAGTGCTATTCAAGGGCCGCACAACTGCTGAGCTAATCCTTTATTCATACCTGTAAACCAGGCCTCACATGACCAATCGTCGTCTTAACTTTGACAAGTTCAGGGTCTTTATAAGATTGACTGTCAAGAGTACGGCGGGTCATTCTAGGATTACCTAGTTGGAGTGGCAAGCATACAAAGATAGGATAATTTTTTGTGAATACACCTGGCATCCAAGCCAATTATAAGGGTAAACAAAGCTCTGTTCATTAAACAGGAAGCCCCCAAATAATAATTTAATCCAGGCGTACAAGCCGGATCCGTAGGGTAGTCATAGCTATGCTCAATGAGCAGGATGCCCCGTGTGACATATATCAAGCCATCAAGACAGGATACCTATGTTTGAACTGCGCACCATAGCAAGTTCTCTTTGGTAACCTTTTAACTTGGGCAAAAAATCCTCAAGTCAGTTTCAACAAGGCGTATAAGCCGGATCAACGTGTAGTCAAGGCAATGCTTCATGAGCAGGAGACCCCATATAATTTGTAACAAGGCATGCAAGCCGGATCAAGAGGGTGTGAATAGCTATGCTCAGTGAGCAAGAAGCCCCCAAGTGATCAATAATATGATAAGCCAATAAGGCAGGATACCCATGTTTGAACTGCGCACTTCAGCAAGTTCTCTTTGTCAACCTTTAATTTTTCTAAGAACTCGAACTTGCGAGAGATGAATTCTTTTTGATCTGGAATATAAAACCGGATATTGAGAGCTCCAAAGCTTTGTGAGAGATAAATTTCCCTTGAGCCGGATTTTAAACCGGAATCCTTCACTTTAAGCCGGAAATTTTTCTGACGGCTTTTAAATTTTCATCAATATAGCAGTAGCCTCCAGGACCGGGTTATCTTCCCTTCAATGACCTGGAGTTCTTGAATTAACTGAAACCGGCCAATTCTGCCGAGTCATGTCATTGTAGCCCCCGAGTCTTAAGATGACTCGAGGAGTTGGTTTAAGATTCTCCATACTTGATTGTGATGTAAACCGGTCAGTTTGAGCAGCGGAACGCTGGAATTTTATGTAAACCAGAAGCTTGAAACAAGTTGATGATCCTCGCATTCCTTGTTATATACTCCCAGTATGAGTCATTCAACAAACTCAGTGACATAACGGTAACTTTTGTAGTAGACAACTTGTCCTGCATTAGAGAACTTACTAGCCAGAGTAATTGCTCTTTCAAAGAAAGCAATATATAATATAAAAATATGCTGGATGGATTTCACCTGATATGTTAGGCCAGAAATTATCCACCACGGAATTGATGATCACCACGGTGAAGCTAAAATAAATCACGGCTGAGTCGGCCGCCGGAGCAGACAGATGACCCGGCCGCGGTGTTGTAAGCCAGCGCGGACGGGTAAGTCAATCATAGACGCAGTAAGCTGCGCAGACGGGTGAGTCAATCGCAGGCACAGTAAGCCGCGTGGACGGGTGAGTCAACCACATCGTGTTGATGTAAATTGGGCCATAAAAACGGCGGTTTGCACATATATTCATCGAGCACCATGGCACGGTCAGATGCTAGTGCATGATAATAGTGGCGCGAGTTATACATCCATGACACGACCATCGCTCTTGCAGTGAACCATTGTCCTGCATAAACAATATTGTAGACCAAGGCAAAGATAAACCGTTCTTTGACAAAAACAATATGTGCTAATAAAGCAAACTTAGATGGATATCACCTGATTGTTCGGATGACCGATGATCCATAAGTGGCATCCGTAGATAACTTTTCAATACAGTTGATCCTTGTATGCATGCAAAGGATATTTGCATTAATCCCCTCGAGGACTCCTCTCAGCCGGCCTGTCCATTGACTTATCTCTTTTGCCTACCTCTGTAACCAAAACGCACCGCCCCTGTATCACTTGTAGAGAAAGCAGAAACAAGGTGGGGCCAGGGCCAAAAAAAGTGCCGGCTCAGCGGCAACTTGCATCGCTGACTTGTGAAGACGCCTAGGCGATCCTGGGGACCGGAGAACCGGTAACACCGACGGCGACTTGAAACGGCCGGGGGCCGCAGTGGCTCAGAACAGACCCTCCAGGTCACAAGGACAACCCGAGTAACTTTTCTCAGAGTCATGAACATAACCAGCAAGCCATAGCTCATGAATTTCATCAAGCACATTTTCTATCAGTTCCAGATTTCCTTTTATCTTTTCCAGTGCTGCTAGTCCATGAGCCAGTGCATTACCATCTCTTTTAACAAGACTTGGACAGAGTTGAACACCAAGAGCAGAGTATTTTAGGTCCTCTGAAAACTGCAGATATGACTATAAAACCCACTGAATTGCTGTCGCTTAGGGCATCTCCAGCCGCGCCCCCAACATGCCCTCCCCAGGCGATTTTGCCGCGCCAGCGCCAAAAAAACGGCCCAGTCGCGCCCCCAGAAGCCCGTTTTTCGCCGGCTCGGGCAAAAACTGGTGCCGACGGACCCAGGCCGAACCCGGCGCCCTGGGGGGCGCTTGGGGAGCCGGCGCAAGCGAAAAAGGCGCGTGGGCCCGCCCTGGCGGCGACCCGAGGGCCTTTTCCCGTCGTTTCTTGACGCTTTTCCCTCGCATCTCTCCCGCTCGCTCGCCTTCCTCCCGCCATTCTCTCCCTTTCTCCCGCCAAACCCCCTCCAGCTCGCCTTCCAGGATCGACCACGGCCGCCGCGTCTCCCGGGTTCGCCACCCAGGACGAGGTAGTGGATCTCAACGACGACATGGAGGCCGAGCTCGGCTACGTCTACGGCGAGGATGCGCATGAAGCGCAGGAGGAGGAGGACAAGGAGGAGGAGGAGGAGCCGGCTCCTGTTCTGATGAAGGGGCGCCAGAAGAAGAAGCGGGCAGCTAGGTCAAGCGAACCGCGCATCAAGTGGAAGTCCAAGGAGGAGGAATGCCTCGCCGAAGCATGGAAAGTCGTCTGCCTCGACCCGACCACCGGCGCGAACCAGAGCTTGGAGATGTACTGGGACCGCATCAAGGCCGAGTTCGATGAGCGGAAGCTCGTCGACCCGTACTTCAAAGGCGTCTACATGCAGCGCGGATCCAAGGCGATGGCGAACCATTGGGGGCGTATCCAGTTGGCGTGCAACAAATGGCATGGAATCGTCGAGGAGGTCGCAGCTCGCCCGGAGAGCGGCGCCAGTGTTGAGGATCAGGTACGCACGCCGTTCGCCCGCATATCTTCGTCGGCTACGCCCGCCGCCCGCCAACTGTTTGTTCCTCCGCGCAGCTGCTGTGTATGTTCGCCATGTATCGGGGTGACAACCAAGACGCCGACTTCAAGCACCTCCACGTCTACAAGCGCATTGACAAGTGCGAGAAGTGGGCGGAAGTCCGACGTGCCCTCGACAAGGCCAAGGAGACATACAAGCCGGACGCGACGACTCCGGGCGCGAGTGAGGGGCGGCCGGACGGCCACAAATTGGCAAAGAAGGGGAAAAACGCCGACGCGGCAACCGCGCGAGTGCAGGAGTCCATCGAGCATTGCCTCGCCGACGCCAAGGCCCGGGCCGTCCTACGTGAAGAGAAGACCGAGGCGCGGTGGTCATCGCTGATGAAGAACAGCACCATCAAGCTCGACCTGCTCCGGACGAACATCGCCGTGAAGAAGAGGAACACCGACATGGCTTTTCTGATGGGCGGGGCGGACATGCTCCAGAGCAACGATGAGGAGCTCAGGGCGTGGTACATGGCGGAGCGCAGCCTCATCCTGAATCAGATGCGGACGGCAACGCCGACGACGCAAGCTCCCGCGCCCACGACCACACGGACGCTAAGCCCGAACGACGCCTCTACGTCGCCGCCCAGCAGTGCCGAAGCCGCGCCGACACAGCCCAGCACCGAAGCAGCTCCGACACCGCCGAGCCCGAGCATGCTGACTCCGCCAACGCCTGGAGCCGACCCCGCCGAGTGAATCATGCACGCGAACTTGCGGCGTGCGACGCTCTGTTTTTTGTAACGCCAGACTACGTCCGATCACCGGATTTGTGGCGTCTTTTGAGGGCGGGAACGACCAAGTTTTAAATTTCCCGCATCCTGGGGCCGGCGCTTGGGGGCGTGACTGGGAGCTAGGTCGCCCCCAGGGGCCGAACTAGCGCCGGCACGCCCCCAGGCCGCTCTATTTAGGCGCCCTAGGGGGCCGAACGGCTGGAGATGCCCGTACGGGCCTTCCACATGGCGGCTTGTGGTGCTACAACAGAGGCAGCCCAGGAGCGTCCGGCCGTGGTCGTAGCAGCTTGGCGTAGGAGAAGACCGGCTCGAAGGTGATGCCAGCAAGGCGCGGTGGCTTGTTAGAAACAGAGGCGGAAGTAGGCAGTGGCGCGATTCACCTTGGAGGTGAGGCGGCAAACTAGCGAGGCGCACCGGAGCAGCAACTTGGTCGGGCACTCGGGCGGCTCGGCGGCGACAGAGCCGGCGGGCGAGGGGTGACTGCAGCAGAAGCGAGGCAGCTCAAGGCGTCCCGAGGCGACTCAGCGTGGTGTGTCTCGGCTAGGCGAGGGCAACTCAAGGCCGGGCGGAGCCAGGGGGACGAGCAGGGGCCTGGCCCCCCCAACAATCGACAAATTTAGTAGTAGCGACGAGTAATTGCCAACGAGATTAGATCAATATATGTACTCGGCCCCCCTATACTTGAATCCTGGCTCCGCCACTGTCAAGGCGGCTTAACCGCGATGGAGGCGAGTCAGATCACGCAGCATATGCGTTTGAAGTAGACAGCGGCTTGGAGCAGCATAGACAGCTCGGTCGTGGAAACAGTTGGCCGGCGGGTCCGCGGGGATGGCTTGAGGCTGCAGGAGTGGTGCTGGCTGCGACGGGTGATGAAGACGGCGGCTGACCGGAGCAGCGGAGGCCAGAGCGCGGAGGCCGGTAGGGGCAGCTCAGTGCCACAGGAGCGAGGTCCGTGCAGGGCGAAGCAGCAGCGGTAAGGGCCCGACGCAGGTGACTTGGAACACTCTGCGGCAGAATCAAAGACCGCAGAGGGGCATCGCGACTTTGCGGAGGCGAGCAGCAGCAACTCTGGCCAGCAGCATCTTGGGTGTACAACGCAAGGGCGGCTCAGAGGCACTTAGCAAGCCATGGCCGAGTCCTCCTCCAAGTCGTGGAGGTTCGACCAATTGGGTCCTCCCCCAGATCGTGGTCCCAATTGATTCAACCTTCACGTGAGTACCAAATCAACCACTTAGACTACCCACGGTGGGAGTAACAAAGGTGGTAACATCACACTTATCTAGGCGAAATAGATGATGTGGCATATAATAAATGAAGAAAGAGAGGCATGTGGTAACATATCTTGTTACTGTAACATCACACATATATCAAGAAAAGATGAGTCTACAACATAATAAATGCGGTGATGCATGACACAATACATATGTTACTACCCACTGTGGAGATAGTAACATAGACTAGTAACATATGCATGTTACTACTCTAAGTTACTCCCCACTATAACTAGTCTTAGTACGTACTAGTACTTTATACCAATCTAATTTGATGTTTTGATGCAGTGCACAGTAATAGCAGTAAGGTAACAACCTCGGGACTTGAAGCGAATCTGCGTATGTCGACTGCCATGGATGTAACCTGCTTCACGTGCCCCGGCTCTCGCAGTAGAAAACGATAATTCAAATAGCGGAATACTCTGAAACGGTCTCGGTCTCACCGGATCGCACCGGCTGTTCTGATGGAAATCGACCTTGCTCGGACGAGCGGATCAACAGGTCAAGCGTGACAACATGCACATAACCCTAGCTTCTTTTGATATCAAATCTTCTCGATTGCGAGGGCCGCGCGTCCGGCTCAAAGCTGACGTGCTCCGCCGGCGAAAAAACCTTTGATTTCTATCCAATCTACGCTGCCACTCAAACTTTTTTAATCTTGATCGACGAACTTGGAATTGACATAGATTCTGACCGGCTCTTCTTCACCCAAAAATTACAAACTTCTTGATCCCTGAGAAAAATTCCTCCAAGAACTCAACACCACTGCGTGCAAGCCCCACAGTGGGCACCAGCTGTCATGGATTTGTCACGGCAAATGACCTTGTTGAAAGGACTTAGTCGTGAGGCCAACACATCTATGTGGTAGCTTGAGAGGGGTTGAATGGGACGAGAGACACGAGGTTTTACAGGTTCGGCCCCTCACGGTGGAGGTAAAAGCCTACATCCTGCTTCATTGATATTGATGATGATGATGATCACGATTACAAGGGTGCTCTATCTCGAGAGCTATAGATTTGTCTGTCTAACCCTAATTTGTCCAACTCATCAAAAACTTGTCCCTCTTGGGGCGCCCTGCCCTTCCTTATATAAGTTGGAGGGGTGGGTTACATGACTAGTCCTAGTAGGATTAGGATTACTCTATTACAAGTGGAGTCCTAGTCTTGCTTCCTTTGTAGGAAAATATTCCTTATGCCTTTCATCTCAAGTCGGCTTGATACGTCTCCAACGTATCTATAATTTTTGATTGTTCCATGCTATTATATTATCTGTTTTGGATGTTTAATGGGATTTATTATGCACTTTTATATTATTTTTGGGACTAACCTATTAACCGAAGGCCTAGTGCAAATTGTTGTTTTTTGCCTATTTCAGTGTTTCACAGAAAAGGAATATCAAACAGAATCCAAATGGAATGAAACCTTCGCGAGGATCTTTTTTGGAACAAATGCAATCCAAGAGACTTGGAGTGGAGGTCAAGGAAGCAACGAGGCGGTCACGAGGTAGGGCGGCGCGCCCAGGGGGGCAGGCGCACCCCCACCCTCGTGGGCCCCTCGTAGCTCCACCGACCAACTTCTTTTGCCTATATATACTCTTATACCCTGAAAACAACCAGGGGAGCCATGAAACCACTTTTCCATCGCTGCAACCTTCTGTACTCGTGAGATCCCATCTGGGGACCATTTCCGGCGATCTGCTGGAAGGGGATTCGATCACGGGTGCTTCTACATCAACACCATAGCCTCTCCGATGATGTGTGAGTAGTTTACCACAGACCTTCGGGTCCATAGTTATTAGCTAGATGACTTCTTCTCTCTCTTCGGTTCTCAATACAAAGTTCTCCTTGATGTTCTTGGAGATCTATTCGATGTAATACTTTTTGCGGTGTGTTTGCCGAGATCCGATGAATTGTGGGTTTATGATCAAGTTTATCTATGAACAATATTTGATTCTTCTCTGAATTCTTTTATGCATGATTTGATATCTTTGCAAGTCTCTTAGAATTATTAATTTAGTTTGGCCTACTAGATTGACCTTTCTTGCAATGGGAGAAGTGCTTAGCTTTGGGTTCAATCTTGCGGTGCTCGATCCCAGTGATAGAAAGGGAACCGACACGTATTGTATTGTTGCCATCGAGGATAAAAGATGGGGTTTATATCATATTGCTTGAGATTATCCCTCTACATCATGTCATCTTGCCTAGTGCGTTACTCTGTTCTTATGAACTTAATACTCTAGATGCATGCTGGATAGCGGTCGATGTGTGGAGTAATAGTAGTAGATGTAGAATCGTTTCGGTCTACTTGACACGGACGTGATGCCTATGTTTATGATCATGCCTAGATATTCTCATAACTATGCGCTTTTCTATCAATTGCTCGACAGTAATTTGTTCACCCACGGTAATATATGCTATCTTGAGAGAAGCCACTAGTGAAACCTATGGCCTCGTGTCTACTTTACATCATATAAGTTTCCGATCTACAATTCTAGTTTACTATTTATTTTGCAATCTTTATTTTCCAATCTATACAAAAAAATACCAAAAATATTTATCTTATTATCTTTATCAGATCTCACTTTTGCAAGTGACCGTGAAGGGATTGACAACCCCTTTATCGCGTTGGTTGCAAGGTTCTTATTTGTTTGTGCAGGTCCTAGGCGATTTGTGTGTAGTCTCCTACTGGATTGATACCTTGGTTATCAAAAACCGAGGGAAATACTTACGCTACTTTGCTGCATCACCCTTTCCTCTTTAAGGGAAAACCAACGCATGCTCAAGAGGTAGCACGGCCCACCATAACACGAGTCGGCCTTCTGAGCCTTGGGCCTTATTATCCATCTGACCCGCCCGTCGGGTTACTAATAAGTCGCCAAGCTCGGGTAGGTTACTCGTGAGTCGCCAAGCTCCGGGCAGGTCACCAGTGAGTCGCCAAGCTCTAGCTGGGTCATACATCCGGCCGGGTTACACCGCGGTGTATATCCCCGACACTAGGTGTTCATATGAACCCTAGATTTCTTTAGGGCAGTAGGCATTTTTTTAGCATTTAGGAAAAAAGATGAGATATTTTTTAGGAAATTAGCTAGGGCAAATTTTGATGAAAATGCCTAAACAGTACTTCCATTTAGCTTTAAATTAACAGAGGGTATAACATTTAGCTTTAAATTAATAGAGGCTATAAATAAAAAACAGTAGCATTTAGCTATGAATAATTATTTGCTCTATGGACCTGAATCTGGTCCAAATTTCATTCAAATGAAATTTGAATTATTTGGACTATGGATTTTAATATTTTTGAAGAAATTGGGTGTAGGTACTAAGATCTTGCTGTGGAAATTTTGGTGATGTCTGAAGGGTTAGAGAAAATGGAGTTCCTTTGCATCTAATAAGGTCAAGTATTGTTGGAATATTTGCTCTAAAACAATTTGTATGAAAATAAAATAATGTGTGTGTGTGAGAGGAATAGCTAGAACAAAATTTGGGTTCTGTCCTAGATAGAGAAGTGTTTAGTGAGATCATATTGCAAAGGTTTTTTATTTTTTAAAAGACCACTATTTTTCAAGGAAAATAATTTAGGCAAGTTTTATTTTAAAGATGATCCCTTCCTAGACTTTTATTGTTGATTATATCTTTTCATTGAAGTGGTCATGTTATATCTTTTCATTGAAGTGGTTCGATTGTGCCCAAGTGGCCTTTTGTTGTTTCCAGGGAATGAAGCCAAGTGGCCTATGTTTTGCCAGAATGTTGATTCATTTCCATTCTGACAAATTTCAGGTGCTCGATTTGTCTACTTTTTAGCAAAGTTCATGTCGAAATTTTCCGTGAATTTCAGCATGACTTGTGCTACAAACTAGGACATATTGAGTGCCCAGGATTTGCTGCACCGGGAAGGAATCAACATTCCTGCAAAACATAGGCCTTTTATGTCATTATTCATTTTATTAGGTCTAGAATTAATTGACTAGATTTAATCATAGGAAACATGGCTAGCAACCATGAAGGACAGGGTTCTGGTGATTGTGATGACGTCTACCGGGCGGCAGACGGATTTTTGAACCTTGCCGATGATCAATGGTTGTTGTTGCTCAACCCACCTGTCACATCGGAGACTGAGACCGACATAGAGACCGACGCTGAGACTGAGACCAGCGCCGAGACTGGAGGAGTTGGTATAGAACCAAAACCAAAGAGGCAACGGCGCCTAAACCAGCTCATCCCTACTAGAGTGGTGGTCATGGAGGTGGACGGCGGCAATTTTGAGCCAAAAGATCCTGAGGAAGCGCGATCATGCTACGACAATCAAATAGGCTGCATCATATGGACAATCGCCACCATTAACGATGAGAAACTAAAGAACATAGAAAATATGAGGCCCTCCCTCCTAAAGAAGCTGCACCAGGTATTCTTGTTCCTAGGCCGGGATGAAAAGAAATATACTGATCTAGATAAAGACCTGGCAATGAAGAAGATAAACAAATGCGCCATGACCAAGTTTAGCGACGTGTTGGCCGCCTCGAAAGCAAGGGTGAAACATCGGATCATCAACAAAAAGGAACCCTACTCTGAGATTGTAAAGGATAATCCAACAATCACAGAAGAGCAGTTTGAAATATTCAAGGTGGCTTGCGATGCCGAAGTTGCCAAAGAAAAGTCAAAGTACATGAAGGGGCTTCAACATTGGAACATCTGGTGCCACCATCTCGGAAGCCGTGGTTACGCGGGGAAGAGGTCCATATGGGCCAAGGAGGACGCGGAACGCGAAACTCTGGGCATCCCAGACCCCTTGGCGGAGTTCACCGTCCTGCGGGAGCGTGACGTCATCAGGGCCCGATACCATTGGGACCCAGTCAAGAAGGTTTTCGAGACGGACTTGGTCACGACGGAGTTCATGAGACTGCTGGTAATTTTAGTTTCTGATCAATTTGACTGCATGTTTAGTCATATTTGTAAACGATCCTTGTTCCTTTTGCAGAGAGAGCAGCACAGGATTGCGGCCGAAAGTGACTCGCCGTCTGAGGCGTTGGCGAGGCGCAGGTGGGACACCCCATTCAACCGGGTGTTGAACATATTGAAAGGACTCCCGGTGGACACTCGACCGTCGTATGGATGCGTGCATTGTGTCGGAGATGGCGCCCCATGGAAGAAGTACTATCGTGAGACCACGAAGGAGAGAAAGGAAAGATGGAGGTTAGCTGAAGAAAACATCGACAAGAAGGTTGAGATTGCGGTTGAGAAGAAATCAGCTGAGGCAGTTGCAACAACGGTAGCTGCCGTAAAACAGGCGATTTCATATTTGTCTGGTGGCTTGGTTCCGGCAGTTGTCAGTTGGAGCAGGCAAAATCCAAAAAAATGCAGCGGACTTTCCCCTTGCTGACTTCTTCGGAAGCAGCTCGACTAGCCTTGCACCAGCACCTGCACCTGCTCCTGCACCGGGTCCCGCACCAGCTCCTGTACCGGCTCCCACACCTGCTCATAGCATCATGTCCTCTGTCTCGGATGTGCTCAGCGGTGCTTCGTGTTTGGCTGAGCTCGACGCCCTCATGGTACCTGTCACACCGGCCCTCTTCAATAAATGTATAATCTCCCATTTTCATTGCCTTTTCGATGTCTCACATTGCAGACATGTCTTTGCAGGCCGACGTAACCCCGTGCACCATATTGTACACCATCAACAACCAGAAGGTGGACGTGGGGAAGGCGACGATAATGAAGCCGAAGGAACCATTGTTCGACAGCTGGCCAATTCCCCTTGACGTCTTCAAGGTTTCCGTGGCCAGTGTCAAACCAGGCCATAAGAATTTGGCTCCTCCGGTACCAGGGGGGATGACGACGAGACCCCGCAGCGGCTTGGCGATTGCAAGGGGTGGGTCCTGTTGTGGCCAAAGAGTCTGCTTCGTCTGGAGGCAGCCGGGAGCACACCCACGAGCACGCAGCCTCAGCAAGGTATGAACATCAACACCCCACCTACCCAATTAGCGTCGGCCGTCGTGCTGGGTGATAGCGGATGGGGTGAGGAAGAGGCTCCATTGGTTGCTGATGACGTCGCCATAGATGAGGATGAGGATGAGGATGACACTCAACGATATCTCAATACTGGCGCCTATGATGACGGAGGATTGATGGCTCAGCAGTATGAGTACTCAGGGTTTGAGCGTCATGAGTCGGTGTGTGAATTGCCGCATCCAGAGGCTGACCGTATTATAGACGACCTTCTGATAGCAAAGAAGCATAGGAAGAGACCGAGGAAAGTCAACAAAGCTGATTCTATGATCCAGCCACCTCAGCAGCCTCGGGTTCAAGACCGTATACCTATCCCCGGTGCGGCAAAATGGCATTCCCCAGTGAACCAATCCTACCTAAGGCAGCGGTACAGACCACATATGGTGATCTAAGGAGACTTCATGACGATGTGCTGTGGAGAGAGAAAAGCCTCATCGCCTCGAAAAATCCAGGATACCCACTCTACGTGGTTAACGTGTCGCGACAAAGGTCGTACATTGACACATTACCCGCGGAGAAGTTCTTCCTTTGATTCGATTACATCTTTTTTTTTGAATATTTACTGTAGGGTAAAAACCCCACAGCCCTTTATTCCAGTCACCCAAAAAAACAAACTGTACAGAAAGGGAAGAAAAGGTTACAGACCTAAACTAAAGGGAAGAAGAACTTACAATTACATAAGGGAGTTGACCCAATCTACAAGCCTAGACTTATAGCTATCCTTAAACCTATGTGACAGGAGTAGAATATCATGTACAAAACTGCCCCTCCAGGCAGCAAAAGTAGCCTGGACGCCCCTGAAAGTTCTCCCATTTCTTAGAATCCAGATATTCCAAGCAGCTGTGAGTATAACTTCAAAGAAGAAAGGATGCCCAAATCTCTGCCTTGCTTGGGATATACTTTGCTGAATAGTAGAACCGTGTGACCAATCAACCTGCAGGTAGTTCCAAACCCTGACACTGAAGTTACATCCAAAAAAAAGATGAGCTCTGTCTTCCCAAACATAGGCATTACAGATGACACAGAGATTATCAGCCGTAGAGGACCTCCAGTGCCTGCGTACTAGCATGTCCTTAGTGTTGAGCCTGTCAAAAAAGAGAAGCCAGCCAAAAACCTTGATTTTCATAGTACATCTGCTTTGCCAAAGCCACTTGCAAGGCTGAATAGTTGGTAGGTGTGTGTGCATGATGTCATAGAAGCTCTTGGCAGAGTACTGACCAGATTTACTAGGCCAAATCCAAACATCAGGCAATGTTGGATCGCGCTGCAGATGCAACAACCATGCTTCCAAGGTTTCTAGTTCTGTAGCTGCCTGTTGAGAAATTGGCAGATAGAACATGGAAAACAAATCCTGAGTTTGTAAGAATTCCCGGACAGAAACCTTATCATCCAGAACAAATGAAAAAAGCCTTGGCAATCTGAGGCGAAGTGGTCTTGAAGAATCCCCTACATGCCAAGCATCCAGCCAAAAGAGAGCAGAATCACCCGTATTGACTTGTACCGAAGCAATGGACGTATATGTGTCAGCAAGCTTTAGAATGTCTTTCCACCAAAAAGAGCCAGTTAGGACTGTTGCATGGGGCACTACTCCATCATAATAGCTATCCCAAATCAGTTGCACCCAAGGGACCTGGTGTTTGTTGTAGAACTTATGCATGTGTTTGAGGAGCAGACCTTGATTTTGGACATTGAGGTTTAAAATGCCAAGACCTCCCTTATCCTTCGGCCGACACACTAAATCCCAGGCAGCTAGTGATTGCTTAGGCGCCTCAGAATTTCCTCTCCACAGGCACTGCCTGAAAATCCTATCCAACTGTTTGATAATACCAAGTGGAATATTCAAACTACAGAGGAAATAGATGGGCATGGAAGTAAGTACAGATGTGAGCAATTGCAACCTGGATCCTTGGTTGAGCATGGCAGAACTGACAGATAATCTCCTTTCAACACTATCCACTAGGGGCATGAAATCAATGATTCTAGGTCGTGTAGTACCAAGTGGCAAACCCAGATATGTGAAAGGTAATTGCTCTAGCTTACATCCCAGAATGGAAGATAATCTCTGTGCCTCAGTTGGATCAACATTAAGTGGCACCATTGATGATTTAGCAAAATTAACCTTTAGGCCCGTGGACTGTTGAAAGATGTAAAGCATATTCTGAAGAGCTATCAACTGTTCCTCAACTGCAGAAAGGATAATTATTGTGTCATCTGCGTACTGAATGATGGGAAAATCTGAGTCCTGAGATGGGATGGGTAGTGTTAGAACTCCCTTAGCCAGCATGTCATTGACCACGGATTGCAATAAGTCAGCAGCAATAACAAATAAAAGGGGGGATAATGGATCCCCCTGTCGGACCCCAATTTACATTGAAACTGCTTTCCAGGTACCCCATTAAGCAAAACAGATGAGGATCCGGAGGAGAGAATCTCTTTAATCCAAGAAATCCATTTGACATCAAAACCTTTGTGCTGGAGAACTTGTAAGATGAGCTCATGTTCCACTGTGTCAAAAGCTTTAGCAAAATACAATTTCAGAATTATAATTGGCCTTTTTGATTGGTTGCATTGATGTATATATTCAAAAGCCCAAGCGAGACAATCCTGGATGGCTCTGTTCTTTAGAAATCCATATTGATTCTTATGGATGCATTGCAGAATGACTTTCTGAAGCCTATTGGCTAAGAGCTTAGTGAGAAACTTGAGGCATGTGTTAGTGAGAGAGATGGGTCTAAAATCCTCAGGTCCCTCGGGAGATAGCATCTTTGGAATTAAGGTAATAAGGGATCCATTAATATTTTCCAAAGAAAGCCTTCCATCATAAAAACCCTGAATGAGAGCCAGGAAATCCTTCTCAATGATGGGCATCTTCGACATGTTTCACTTGAAGAAGTTGGATTTACATTTGTCTGCCTTTATGCCTTGTACATGAACTACATCATCGGGATTGAGCAGATACCTTATATTTGTGTCGCTGACCCGTACTTCATGCACGAGGTCTTTTTGGCAGTCTGCGCAAAGCACCATGAATACGCGAGGGACTACATCATCGATTTCATGGTCGCCAATAAGGACAAGGAGACGATTCTCGTGCCTTATGATAACCTGTAAGTCATCCACACGGATATCCTTCATTCAATTTCAACCATTCATCTGCACGGTGGAGGCTAATTAATTAGAGGTGTACTTATTTTGCGCAGCGGCGGGCGCACCGTCCTCATCATCCTTTACCCCCGATACTCTCATGCTCTTTACTTGGACTCATCGAAGAACATGAACAAAAAGGATTACACCCACATCAAGTTTGTTCTCAATAGTGCTATCTTTTTTTACGGCGTACGGGGTGGAGAGATCAAGACCAAGAAGAAAAGGGACGGCAGGCCCTCCTTCGGCCATAAGACTGACTTCTGCTGTATCCAACAATCGAGTGATACTCTTAGTGATTGATTCTATGTCCTACACCACATGCTGGAGTACAGACGGGATTAGTAGAACCTTCGCATGTCACCTACATCCGGTGATGCCCATATTATGCAATGGGCAAAGAACGTAGGAGATATCCCGGATCATCAACTTCGAGCTGAGTTTTATCACATCCAGCGTGAACTTGCCCAAATCATTATGAAGGAGGTCCTCGAAAAAACAGGGATGTTCTAGGAGGAAGGGAAAATGTTGCGGGAAGATGTCCGAACACGCGTAGCCTCTCAGAGTCTCGACCTGAAGCCTTTCACTAAGCTTGGGGACTATCTCCTTGACTTGGATGGATGGCACGACATGTTGGAGTGATTGTAGATATATGACAATGTGTCCGTTTAGTCCATACTTTCTGTATGACGAAACTTTATTTGTGATGTAATTAAACCGTCCTCCTTGACTAGCGAAGATCACTCTAGTTAGGGCATTTTGGGTACGATGAACTTTGTTATTTATGCTTATGATAGGTTGCTTCTATTTTTGCCAAGTCTGTCTCTTTTTGTTGCTCAACTATATATGTTGCATATCATCGCCTCATGTGACGATGCACGTGCATAGATCATCGATGGCGAAGAGTGGCCAGAGTGTCAGGCCCAGGTGTACCGGTTTCCGGTTTCCGAGCGACATCCAGTAGTTAGTTTAGGTTCACGCTAGTGCGAGAGAGGGATATGAACTCATGTACTGCATAGTTCCGCTCTCACTCATAGTGATAGCTCTTCTCGCGTATACCATTGTTTAGATGGATGACGATGTAGTTGCAAGTAATCGAGACTTGTATCACTATTTTTGAGATGATGACGAGAGACCACTTTGTGTTGAATGATGATTATGATGATGACATGATTTAATGCTATGATTACATTTGTATGTGTATGATATGCTAAAGATTATTGTATAAAGCATGTTCAAATAAAAAACAAATATGCAGAAAAAACAAAAACTAATAA
The DNA here is from genome assembly GCF_003073215.2 of Triticum urartu. NCBI lineage: Eukaryota > Viridiplantae > Streptophyta > Magnoliopsida > Poales > Poaceae > Triticum > Triticum urartu. The sequence goes on from NC_053028.1 coordinate 471,764,350, forward strand.
AACTAACAGCAGCGAGGGGAATAAAGTTAGCAGCAGCGCGCTCTTACCAGTAGCACACCCTAGTTAAAAGCGCAACAACCATTAGCAGTAGCGCGTTGAACGAAAGCTCGCTGCTGCTAGCCATGTATAGCAGTAGCGTGGGGCAACAAGCGCTAATGATACATGTTAGCTGCAGCGCCATATCAGTAGCGTGGGACCCCGCGCTACTGATACACCAAATATCCGCGCTACTTCTAGACTTTTCCCTAGTAGTGTGACCTCAATCTTCCTCCTATATATACTCTTATACCCAGAAAACTTCAAGGGGAGCCACGAAACCACTTCTCCACCGCCGCAACCTTCTGTACCCGTGAGATCCCATCTTGGGACCTTTTTCCGCGTTCCGCCGGAGGGGGATTCAATCATAGAGGGCTTCTACATCAACACCATTGCCTTCCCGATGAAGCGTGAGTAGTTTACCACAGACCTACGGGTCCATAGCTAGTAGCTAGATGGCCTTTTCTCTCTCTTTGATTCTCAATACCATGTTCTCCTCGACGTCCTTGGAGATCTATTCGATGTAATACTCTTTTGCGGTGTGTTCGCCGAGATCCGATGAATTGTGGATTTATGATCAGCTTATCTATGAATATTATTTGAATATCCTCTGAATTCTTTTATGCATGATTTGATATCTTTGCAAGTCTCTTTGAATTATCGATTTGGTTTGGTCAACTAGATTGGTTTTTCTTGCAATGGGAGAAGTGGTTAGCTTTGGGTTCAATCTTGCGGTGCTCGATCCTAGTGACAGAAGGGTAACCGACATGTATTGTATTGTTGCCATCGAGGATAACATGATGGGGTTTTCATCATATTGCTTGAGTTAATCCCGCTACATCATCATCTTACTTAATGCGTTACTCTGTTCTTATGAACTTAATACTCTAGATGCAGGCAGGAGTCGGTCGATGTGTGGAGTAATAGTAGTAGACGCAGAATCGTTTCGGTCTACTTGATACGTATATGATGTCTATATTCATGATCATTGCCTTAGATATCGTCATAACTTTGTGCTTTTCTATCAATTACTCAGCAGTAATTTGTTCACCCACCGTAATAATTCATTTCTTGAGAGAAGCCTCTAGTGAAACCTATGGCCCCCGGGTCTATTTTCCATCATACGAGTTTCTGATCTATAATTCTAGTTTCCTATTTACTTTATTTTGCAATCTTTTACTTTCCATTCCATAAACCACAAATACCAAAAATATTACTTCACCGTTTATCCATCTCTATCAGATCTCACTTTGCGAATAACCGCGCGTTGGTTGCAAGTTGGTGTTTGTTTGTGCAGGTATTCGGTGTCTTGTCGCATTGTCTCCTACTGGATTGATACCTTGGTTCTCAAAATTGAGGGTAAACTTACGCTACTTTGCTGCATCACCCTTTCCTTTTCAAGGGAAAAACCCATTGTTGAGGAAATCGTTAACTGGTAGCTGCTCGGTTGGCTAGCGAGTAGGGGATTAATAGGCTAATCGGCAAGTAAACGGCCATTTAATCAATTAATCGGACGATTTATCAGTTTATCGGCTACTCGATGACCCTACGAGTAGGGATTAATCGCCAAGTTAACTGGTTAATCGAACGAATTCTTGAACAGGGGAAAAACCAATGCAAGCTCAAGAGGTAGCGTCCTACAAAACTATGCGCTTGGAGTCCCAATAAAGTCTACAAGACTTAAGTTGCGTAGTAGACATCAAAATGTTTCTGGCACCGTTGTCGGGTAGGTGAGTGCTTGAAGGTATGTTCTTTAGATCTTGTAATTGAATATTTTAGTTTCTTGTTTTATCCACTAGTTTATTTTAGAAAATAAAACTACAAAGAATGAAAGCAAAGTTGTGTTAGATTCCTTACCTTTATAAAGTTTTTCTTGAATGTTATGAAGTGTTAAAAGAAGAACTTAACAAATTTTTTAATGTGAGTTCATTGAATGTTAAGCATGATTGCAATGGTATTTGTATGAATTCTTTAAATATAATGATGCTAATGATATGCGGAGCAATAAGTTTGGGGATGCTATGTTTGATGAAGATGATATGTTTAGTTCCCTTACTTTTGATGAGAAAATTTATTATGACGAGAACATGCCGCCTATTTATGATGAGTATAATGGTGATGAAAGTGGTTTTGGAAGTGTAAACTCTAGGTAGCAATGATCCCACTATTTTGGAGGGTGTTGAATCTTACGTTGGATAGTTTTGATTCCACTACCTTGAGGATGTTTCAATTGAGTATGAGAACAAAGTTGCTACCTATGATGATTATTGTGATGATACATATGCTATAGAGAATAATGATAAGCATGATACTTGTTATGATTTTAATATTGAATTGGGTCATATCAATCAAGTGTCACTGATAGCTATTTTGTTGAGTGTACTCCCATTATTATGAATGGGAAGAAATTTTCTTATGTGGAGAGTAAAAATAATTTTATGCATATGGATCATGAAAAGAATATTCACTACAAAAAAATACACTTCCGTGATGATACGTGTTTGTCACAGTAGGTCACGTTTTCTGTCATGCATGTACATCCATGACAAATTTATGACAGAATCAAGATAGTCATACCTGTGCTATCATAGAAGTGTTCCATGACATTACCAAAATTATCATCACGGAAGTGTCCACTTCCATGACGATAAATCACGCGTCATGGAAGTGCTTTTGTCAAGGGTGACCGACACGTGGCATCCACCGTAATGAGATGTCGTTAAGCTATCGGGCCCGGTTTTGGATCCGATAACCCGCTAACAGCCCGGACCAATGAGGATTTTCCACGTGTAAAATTCTCATTGGTCGGAGGAAACACGTGTTGGCTCATCGTTGGGACAGATGTCATCCATTCATTGGACATGAGGCGCCTATGATACGTCGACACGTGGCACGGCCCAACAGAGGCCCATTCCAGTGAAAAGGTCGTCCCGTTTGACTTGGTCAAAAGGTAACGGGCCGGCCCACGGAAAGCCTGTTCCTATATAGCCCATTTATGGCCCGCTAACTCATGGCCCGTTATGGCCTATCGGAATTAAGCCCAGTAGCTTCATATGGGCCGTCCAATATGATTCCAGCCCATTGTAACTTCCGGCCCATGTATGGCCCATGATGTCTTTCGGCCCATACGAGGCCATTTGTAACTCTTGGCCCATTAACGGCCCGTGGTGAATCTGGCCCGCAATGAACATTGTACCCCTTTATACCCATTAACGGCCCATTATTCATTTGGGTTGTTTCCTACCCGTGTTATCTTTCGGCCTTCTCAGGGCCCATTTATTCTTGGGCTCATTTCCAGCATTCGGTTACTTACGACCCAATATTGGCCTTTTCTGCTTGTGGGCCAAATTCAGCCCGCGGTTACAATGGCCCGTTTGCAGCCCGTTAATCCGTTGGGTCATTTTCATAGCGTCGTCCAATACGGCCGATTAATGACGACCCATTATTGTCAGCCCATGAAAGGACGATTCCAAATCTAGCCCGTTTACGACCCATAATGCGGTTTATTATTAGCCCATGTTTGGCCTATCGATCATACGACACGTAGAAGACCCATTGATGCTACGACCCGTAGAAGGCCCATTGTTTCTACGGCCCGTAGGAGGCCCATGGTAACTACAATAAATATGTAGCCCATGGTTATTGTGGCCTAGTTTTAAAAAATAGGTTATTGCGACCACTAGCAAACCGTGGAAAAAGAACTGCACTAACTACAAGTAAACAAATAAACAAGACAACAAAGAACTAAATAAGCAAGCAACTTATGCTAGGCTATCACGACTATTACACATATTACATCCATTGGGCATTAAAGTTTGCTACCAGTGCAAATATAGGGAACAAAGCATCATATCACATACACTGATCGTCAAATTTGGGGACCAGTGCAAATAAACGCCGCAGCAAAACAAGTCCAGAACTGAAACCACTTCAGAAGTGCTCAAGAAACAATATCCTGGGTACCCATAATGCTGGCAAGATGCTTACTAAGATTATTAACTTTCTCTTGTTTGGCGCTTAAATTCTCCAGCGCTTGCTGTTGCACAAGAAAATATGCATCTGAATTCTGCAGGGACTTCCTCAGTCCTTCGGCTTCTTGCCGCAGCACAGCTGACTGATGCCTTTCAACTTGTAGTTGAGACTGAAGAAGCCAAAGTGATTCAGACAGCGAGGTCGAAGAGCTTGTGCCAGCGGTACTGGCCAGTAACTCAAACACTACATCAATGCTGGACTGTGGGGTTTTCTCACTGTCTACAAGATCATTTTTATCACCTTTCTTGGAGACCAACAGGGTTGTCTCACTATCTTGAACCTTATCTGCATTACTTTCTCTACCATTGCATAGTGCGGTGTTCTTCTCCAATATTCTGTTCGCATACTACAAGAGAAACAAGCAGACTCATCACATGTTTAGCATGTAGTATACCAAACACATTTTGGTAAACTGGTTCAGTAGTAAGGTGGACAGGATAACAACATGAAACAAACATATATCTTTGTACTATGGTCATTGTATTGTCCATATCATTCTAGTTTATGTTGCCAAATCAAGATAGAGACACAGTTCAACTCTTATATTTTGAAGACACAACAACATAGACAGAATATAAGTGTGAGAAAGTACACAACATTGGCAACACTTGTAATGTGCATCACATAAGAACATAATTGTTTATACAACTGAAACTGAAATCAACATAGAGCAAGAAGTTAGAACAACAATCCAGTTAAAGAAATAGGTTTAAAACATACCTGTTGTGCCATTGGAGTTTCAATTGGATCCTTCATATTCGAAAGTAGTTGGTATGAGTAAATACAGTGATGCAACAGTGATACGTCTCCAACGTATCTATAATTTTTGATTGCTCCATGCTATTATATTATCTCTTTTGGATGTAAATGGGCTTTATTTTACACTTTTATATCATTTTTGGGACTAACCTACTAACCGGAGGCCCAGCCCAAATTGTTGTTTTTTTGCCTATTTTAGGGCTTCGAAGAAAAGGAATATCAAACGGAGTCCAAACGGAATGAAACCTTCGGGAACGTGATTTTCTCAACGAACGTGATCCAGGAGACTTGGAGTGGGCGTCAAGAAACGATCGAGGAGGGCACAAGGAAGGGGGGCGCGCCTACCCCCCTGGGCGTGCCCTCCACCCTCGCGGGCCCCTCGTTGCTCCACCGATGTACTTCCTCCTCCTATATATATCCACGTATCCCCTAAACATTCAGGAGCACCACGGAAAACCTAATTCCACCGCCGCAACCTTCTGTACCCGAGAGATCCCATCTTGGGGCATTTTCCAGAGCTCCGCCAGAGGGGGCATTGATCACGGAGGGCCTCTACATCAACTCCATGGCCTCTCCGGTGATGTGTGAGTAGTTTACTTTAGACCTACGTGTCCATAGTTATTAGCTAGATGTCTTCTTCTCTCTCTTTGGATCTCAATACAAAGTTCTCCTCGATCTTCTTGGATATCTATTCGATGTAATCTTCTTTTGCGGTGTGTTTGTCGATATTAGATGAATTGTGGGTTTATGATCACATTTATCTATAAACAATATTTGAATCTCCTCTGAATTCTTTTATGTATGATTGGTTTATCTTTGCAAGTCTCTTCAAATTATCAGTTTGGTTTGGCCTACTAGATTGATCTTTCTTGCAATGGGATACGTGCTTAGCTTTGGGTTCAATCTTGCGGTGCTCGATCCTAGTGACAAAAAGGGAACCGACACCTATTGTATTGTGGCCATCGAGGATAAAAAGATGGGGTTTACATCATATTGCATGAGTTTATCCCTCTACAACATGTCATCTTACTTAAAGCATTACTCTGTTCTTATGAACTTAGTACTCTAGATGCATGCTGGATAGCGGTCGATGTGTGGAGTAATAGTAGTAGATGCAGAATCATTTCGGTCTACTTGTCTTGGACGTGATGCCTATATACATGATCATACCTAGATATTCTCATAACTATGCTCAATTCTATCAATTGCTCGATAGTAATTCGTTTACCCACCGTAATACTTATGCTCTTGAGAGAAGCCACTAGTGAAACCTATGGCCCCCGGGTCTATCTTCCATCATATTAATCTTCCAACACTTAGTTATTTCCTTTGCCGTTTATTTTACTTTGCATCTTTAGTTCTCTTTATCACAAAAATACCAAAAATATTATCTTATCATATCTATCAGGTCTCACTCTCGTAAGTGACCGTGAAGGGATTGACAACCCCTTTATCGTGTTGGTTGCGAGGTTCTTATTTGTTTGTGTAGGTGCGCGGGACTCGAGCGTGATCTCCTACTGGATTAATACCTTGGTTCTCAAAAACGGAGGGAAATACTTATGCTACTTTACCACATCACCCTTTCCTCTTCAAGAGAAAACCAACGCAGTGCTCAAGAGGTAGCAAGAAGGATTTCTGGCACCGTTGCCGGGGAGATTCGCGCCAAGTCAAGTTAAGATTTGACTCTTAACAATGAGCCATTTCTGGCACCGTTCCCGGAGTCTACGCACAAGTCAAGACATACCAAGTACCCATCACAAACTCTTATCCCTCGCATTACATTATTTGCCATTTGCCTCTCGTTTTCCTCTCCCCCACTTCACCCTTGCCCTTTTATTCGCCCTCCTTTTCCGTTCCCCTTCTCTTTTTCTATTTGCCTTTTTTGCATGTTTCTTGTGTGTTGGATTGCTTGCTTGTCATGATGGCTCAAGATAATACTAAATTGTGTGACTTTACCAATACCAAAAACAATGATTTTCTTAGCACTCTGATTGCACCTCTTACCGGTGCTGAATATTGTGAAATTAATGTTGCTTTGTTGAATCTTGTCATGAAAGATCAATTCGCCGGCCTTCCTAGTGAAGATGCCGCTACCCATCTTAATAGCTTTGTTGATTTGTGTGATATGCAAAAGAAGAAAGATGTGGATAATGATATTGTTAAACTTAAGCTTTTTCCGTTTTCGCTTAGAGATCGTGCTAAAGCTTGGTTTTCGTCTTTGCCTAAAAATAGTACTGATTCATGGAATAAGTGCAAAGATGATTTTATCTCTAAGTATTTTCCTCCCGCTAAAATCATCTCTCTTAGAAACAATATTATGAATTTTAAGCAACTTGATCATGAACATGTTGCACAATCTTGGGAGAGGATGAAATTAATGATACGTAATTACCCTACACATGGTTTGAATCTTTGGATGATTATACAAAAAATTTATGTCGGACTAAATTTTACTTCTAGAAATCTTTTAGATTCGGCCGTGGGAGGCACTTTTATGGAAATCACTTTAGGAGAAGCTACTAAACTCCTAGATAATATTATGTTTAATTATTCTCAATGGCACACCGAAAGATCTACTAGTAAAAAAGTGCATGCGATAGAAGAAATTAATGTTTTGAGTGGAAAGATGGATGAACTTATGAAATTGTTTGCTAATGAGAGTGCTCCTACTGATCCTAATGATATGCCTTTGTCTACTTTGACTGAGAATAGTAATGAATCTATGGATGTGAATTTTGTTGGTAGGAACAATTTTGGTAACAACGCGTATAGAGGTAATTTTACTTCTAGGTCGTTTCCTAGTAATTCCTCTAATAATTATGGTAATTCCTACAACAGTTCTTATGGAAATTTTAATAAGATGCCCTCTGAATTTGAGACTAGTGTTAAGGAGTTTATGAATTCGCAAAAGAATTTCAATGCTTTGCTTGAAGAAAAATTGCTTAAAGTTGATGAATTGGATAGGAACGTTGATAGAATTTCTCTTGATGTTGATTCTTTGAAAATTAGATCTATTCCACCTAATCATGATACCAATGAGTCTCTCAAAGCCATGAGAATTTCCATTGATGAGTGCAAAGAAAGAATCACTAGGATACGTGCTAAGAAAGATTGCTTTGTGAAAGCGTGTTCTTCTAATTTTCGTGATAATAAAGATGAATATCTAAAAGTGATTGATGTGTCTCCTATTAAATCTTTGTTTTGCAATATGAATCTTGATAATGATGGGACTGAAGATGAGCCACCTTTACCTAGAAGGCGTTCCAAAAATTCAGAGTTTTTAGATCTTGATTAAAAAATTGTTAAAAGTGGGATTGAAGAGGTTAAAACTTTAAATAGCAATGAACCCACTACCTTGGATTTCAATGAATTTAATTATGACAATTTCTCTCTGATAGATTGTATTTTCTTGTTGCAATATGTGCTAAATTCTCCTCATGCTTATAGTCAAAATAAAGCTTTTACTAAACATATCGTTGATGCTTTGATGCAATCTTATGAAGAAAAACTTGAGTTGGAAGTTTCTATCCCTAGAAAAATTTATGATGAGTGGGAACCTACAATAAAAATTAAAATTAAAGATCATGAGTGCTATGCTTTGTGTGATTTGGGTGCTAGTGTTTCCACGATTCAAAAACTTGGTGTGATTTGCTAGGTTTCGGTGATTTTGATAATTGTTCTTTAAACTTGCACCTTGCGGATTCCACTATTAAGAAACCTATGGGAAGAATTAATGATGTTCTTATTGTTTCAAATAGGAACTATGTGCCCGTAGATTTCATTGTTCTTGATATAGATTGCAATCCTTCATGTCCTATTATTCTTGGTAGACCTTTCCTTAGAACGATTGGTGCAATTATTGATATGAAGGAAGGGAATATTAAATTCCAATTTCCATTAAATAAAGGCATGGAACACTTCCCTAGAAATAAAGTTAAATTACCATATGAATCTATTATGAGAGCCACTTATGGATTGCCTACCAAATATGGCAATACCTAGATCTATCCTTGCTTTTATGCCTAGCTAGGGGCGTTAAACGATAGCGCTTGTTGGGATGCAACCCAATTTTATTTTTATTCCTTGCTTTTTGCTCCTGTTTAGTAATAAATAATTTATCTAGCCTATGTTTTGTTTGTGTTTTTGTGTTTAATTAGTGTTTGTGCCAAGTAGAACCGTTGGGAAGACTTGGGGAAAGTCTTTTTGATCTTGCTGTAAAAAACAGAAACTTTAGCGCTCACGAGAATTGCTGCCATTTTTATTTGGAAAGTGATATTTAGTTAATTCTTTTTGAATATGATTAATAGATAAATTCCTCACGTCCAGAAATTTATTTTAGAATTTTTGGGGTTCTAGAAGTTGCGTTAGCTACAGATTACTATAGACTGTTCTGTTTTTGACAGATTCTGTTTTTCGTTTGTTGTTTGCTTATTTTGATGAATCTACGGCTAGTAAAAGAGTTTATAAACCATAGAGAAGTTGGAATAAAGTAGGTTTAACACCAATATAAATAAAGAATGGGTTCATTACAGTACCTTGAAGTGGTGTTTTGTTTTCTTTCGCTAACGGAGCTCACGAGATTTTCTATTTTGAGTTTTGTGTTGTGAAGTTTTCAAGTTTTGGGTAAAGATTTGATGGATTATGGAACAAAGAGTGGCAAGAGCCTAAGCTTGGGGATGCCCATGGCACCTCAAGGTAAAACTCAAGGACACTGAGGGAGTCCTGGATTAGGGGGTGTTCGGATAGCCGAACTATGCCTTCAAGCCGGACTCCTGGACTATGAAGATACAAGATTGAAGACTTCGTCCCGTGTCCGGAAGGGACTTTCCTTGGCGTGGAAGGCAAGCTTGGCGATACGGATGTTCAGATCTCCTACCATTGTAACCGACTCTATGTAACCCTAACCCTATCCGGTGCCTATATAAACCAGAGGGTTTTAGTCCGTAGGACAAGATACACATCAACAATCATACCATAGGCTAGCTTCCAGGGTTTAGCCTCTCTGATCTCGTGGTAGATCAACTCTTGTACTACCCATATCATCAATATTAATCAAGCAGGACGTAGGGTTTTACCTCCATCGAGAGGGCCCGAACCTGGGTAAAACTTCGTGTCCCCTGCCTCCTGTTACCATCCGGCCTAGACGCATAGTTCGGGACCCCCTACCCGAGATCCGCCGGTTTTGACACCGACAGACACCAAAAAGCCTAAGCTTGGGGATGCCCCGGAAGGCATCCCCTCTTTCGTCTTCGTCTATCAGTAACTTTATTTGGAGCTATATTTTTATTCACCACATGATATGTGTTTTGCTTGGAGTGTCTTGTATGATTTGAGTCTTTGCTTTTTAGTTTACCACAATCATCCTTGTTGTACACACCTTTTGAGAGAGACTCACATGATTTGAAATTTATTAGAATACTCTATGTGCTTCACTTCTATCTTTTGAGCTATATAGTTTTTGCTCTAGTGCTTCATTTATATCTTTTAGAGCACGGTTGTAACATCCCAAAATTCTAAATTTTAGAATGTTATAATAAATATATAGTTTTGATTGTTGTGTGACTGATTGACTGAAAGTGAGTGAAATTTGAGACTTTTGAAAGTTAAATGAGAGGGAATAAAAGGACTTTCCCAAACTTTCATCTTTGCTTTGTGATCTCCATGAATTCAAATTCTTTTTTAAAATACAAAACCCTAGATAGAAGATGACATGACTTCTTCCATTTAATTAAATGAAAAGGGTTTTGAAAAGATTTGAATTCCATTTGGAAATATTTCAAATTCAGAAACTTTAAGAAACTCAATGATTTTCATGAGAGAGGATAAAATGACTTCTTCAAAACATATGAAATATGAGTTGGGAGTTCCAAAGAATCAATTTAAAACTCCCGTTGAAACTATTTTTTTTTCAATTTGGAGTTATTTGGGTTTATTCATATTATTTTTCTTCAAAAATAAAATATATGGAAATTAGAGTAAAATGATTCCCTACATCATAAAATCGGAGAGAAATAAATTTGAAATAATTTTGGTATTTTTAAAATGATTCTTATTGGGTTTTATTGCATCAGTAGCACTCTTTGCTTTATTTGAATTTTTGTATATATTATTTCACGTTAGTAAAATGTTTATGTCGGAGAAAATCTTTTTCTGAAAATTTTGATATATAATATGCCTTTATAAAGTTTTAATATATTTTTGTTATTTGGTTTTCCTTCTGTTTATATTTAAAAAAACTCGGCTCATAATTATTTGTCGCGCGCACGCGTAGCATAGTGGCAGCAGGCGCCTCATCTTATTTTTTTTCTTTCTCCTAAATGGGCCAGGACCAGCCAGCCATAATCCTTTTCAATCTTTTCTTTCTTTTCTTCTTTAGCCAAAAATCAAAAAAAATTGCAGTGTCGTATACGCGCGCCTGGCCGCCCGTGGTGATTTTTTTAGCCCATGTGGTTCCCCATTTATTTTATTTGTTCGTCTACGTTTAGTCCCACATTGTCTAGCCTTTGACCCTTAAACCTTTTCCATCTATAAATATAGATCCATAGAGCCCCAAAAATCATCCGATTTAGGTTAAATCAATATTTTGGTTTGACTAGATTCATTTAAGAAAAATATTTTTCTCCTCTCCGACGCGACTTCTGAAAATTATTTTTTCTCTCCGAAGTCGTCTTTTCTCTACCTTATAAAGGTATCTTTCTTTTTTTTTTCTTTTTATACTTCCGTAGTTTATTATTTCTAGACTAGTATGATAGAATAATTATATTATCAATTAGTCTATGTATTTATACATTAGACCTAGATTTCTTTTAGCCGTAGCTATTTTTTCTTTCGTAAAATAGCCTGCACCTAATTTTTCAAATAGCCATAACTTTTTACTCGTTCATCTAAATTAGATGAAACCAGTGCCTATAGTTTTGTCTTGTTTTCACCTATCTACTGAACCTGTCACATCAACTTTTTGAAATTTTCAAATTTCGAAATTTGTTCAGATTCATATTCAAGCTTCTTTTGATCATAACTTGAGTTTTATAACTCCGATTTAATTGATTCTTTTTGCAGATCGAAACTCTTGACCTAAACTTTATGATAAGGCCAAATTCACATAATTTTGATACTGTTAGAAATTGTTTTATGTTGCAAGAGTTATTTGCTTGGTTTTGATGTTTTCCGAACTGTCTTCTTTGTTCTTCCCGATCTTTTGAGTGATTGCTTATGTGTGGTTACTATTGCTTGCTCACGATAGATTGAACGGAGTGTGACGAGTAGAACTATTAGGAGTCATGAGTGTGAATCATCTTCGTCAATTGTACAAGGCAAGTTCACACTTTGATCATACTTTTCATTACCCACTTTTTATCCATTAGTTCCCATCCTCAAACATTGCATTATTAGGAAGTGTTTAACATGTGGGTATTGGGAAGTAGATGATGAGGTAGAACCTAATACCTGTTTTATTATCAAACCCCTGGGAGTTACTTCTACGTTATGCTTATATTGCCATGCTATGCTCGTAGACGTGGTTTGGGTTTGAGTGTATCCATGACAGATGTGAGATTATTATTTAATGGTTAACTTAAGGTGGCTACTTTAATACACATCTGGGTGGAATGGTAGGGGCACCCTGGAGTACCCAGTGGTTTGCCCGGGCACCTGGAGAACTCAGTGTTTGCCCAAGGGGATCTCGGAGGACCCGTGTGATCACCCTATGGAATGCCACCCAGGCTCAAAGGGATCATAAGATTATTCATGCTAGAAACTTCCGTGTGTAGCCACAAGCCATTATGGGCTCTGGCATAGTTGAGTAAGTTGCGTGAGCTCTCGAAGAGGTGGACTACCAGATATAGGGGGATTGTAGGTGTACCGGTCCGCCCGGAGTAGAGAGTAAATGCTCCGGAAAGACTGTGTCTCGGTCATCCGTTTCTCAAACACCCTGTAGTGCGAGAAATCCAGCAGAGGAGATCGAGTCTTGTGGGGAAAAGTGTGCAAACCTCTGCAGAGTGTACAAACTAATCATGATTAGTCATGTCCTCGGTTATGGACATCTTGAGTATCTGGTTCTTGAATTATCATGTTGATCTCAATGCTTTATTTAATTAATTTGATTGGGTTAATGATTATTATTTTGGGATTGAGTTGGAGGAACCTTCTCAATATTTATCAAACCAACTTTGTAGTTAAATAAAATATATTCCTTTGCAGTAGGGAAAAATTGGCTTTTTGCAAAAACATTATAACCATTGAGCCTCCACCAGCCATATATGCATGTAGTGATAGTTATTGTTCATCATTATCCTATGTTGTGAATTTGCTAGTACATTCAATGTACTGACCCTTTATGGCTGCAACGTCTCATGTTGCAGGACTTCTTACGACGAGTAAGTGATACGTTAGGGTTATGATTTCTACACTCAACTTTACCGTTGGTATTGATGGAATCCACAACCTTGTTGTTACTTCTGCTATATGGATTGAGGTAATAGTATTTACGTTATTTATACATGTGATTTACCTCTGTTATAAATCCTCGAATATTGTGTGTGTCAGCATACCGATCCAGGGATGACACTTAAGCATAGAGACTTGACCGTCTGAGGTCGGGTCGCTACAAGATGGTATCAGAGCACATGTTGACTGTAGGACATGACCCTAGAAACTGGCAAGCCCATAGGAAAGATTTTCTCTACAACCTTATTTTCAAAAGGATCTTTTACCTCTCTTCCTTTCTGAGTTTTATCAAATATTCCTTTTAGTTAGACTATACCCCCTTTCCCCTTTTGACCACTCGAAGATTCGACTGATGAGACCACTCCAAGAAGTACAAAATGTCGGACAACTAAGACCACTTCGGAACAAAGAGGATTTTACCATACAATGGAAACTGCGACGATTTAAGACTCCGAAGACTAGGGGAATTTGAAGGCTCTGAAGAATTTCCCGATTGGTATGACTAGGAAGGCTACCCCTATGGAACTTATCAGACTATTGAAGTTGTCAATACTCGAGATCAAGGTGTGTCGGAGAAAGACCGGAACATGGAGCGTTAAAAGTCAAAGTTTTGTCAAGAAAACACTAAGGCAGGAGATATCAACTATGGACTGATAGCTCATGGCAGAGACATGGGCATAGACATGGCTATCCATGATTTTATCGCCCGCTTATGCTATTGGCACCGTGCTGAGTTAAACATGCATGTCTTCGGAAGGATTGGACGGTAGAAGGACGATGTTATCGTCCTTTTTGTCTTCTCCACAACCACCATTCTATTCCACATATAGTGATGTATCCATGGCTCATGCTCATATATTGCGTGAAGATTGAAAAAGTTTGAGAACATCAAAAGTATAAAACAATTGCTTGGCTTGTCATCGGGGTTGTGCATGATTTAAATATTTTGTGTGGTGAAGATAGAGCATAGCCAGACTATATGATTTTGTAGGGATAAATTTCTTTGGCCATGTTATTTTGAGAAGACATAATTGCTTAGTTAGTATGCTTGAAGTATTATTATTTTTATGTCAATATTAAACTTTTATCTTGAATCTTTCGGATCTGAACATTCATGCCATAATAAATAAAAATTACATTCAGAAATATGTTAGAAAGCATTCCACATCAAAAATTCTTCTTTTATCATTTACCTACTCGAGGACGAACATGAATTAAGCTTGGGGATGCTTGATACGTCTCCAACGTATCTATAATTTTTGATTGCTCCATGCTATTATATTATCTATTTTGGATGTTAATGGGCTTTATTTTACACTTTTATATCATTTTTGGGACTAACCTACTAACCGGAGGCCCAGCCCAAATTGTTGTTTTTTTGCCTATTTTAGGGTTTCAAAGAAAAGGAATATCAAACGGAGTCCAAACGGAATGAAACCTTCGGGAACGTGATTTTCTCAACAAACGTGATCCAAGAGACTTGGAGTGGGCGTTAAGAAACGATCGAGGAGGGCATGAGGCAGGGGGCGCGCCCTCCACCCTTGTGGGCCCCTCGTTGCTCCACCGACGTACTTCTTCCTCCTATATATATCCATGTATCCCCCCAAACATCCAAGAGCACCACGAAAACCTAATTCCACCACCGCAACCTTCTGTACCCGAGAGATCCCATCTTGGGGCCTTTTTTGGAGCTCCGTCGGAGGGGGCATTGATCACGGAGGGCGTCTACATCAACTCCATGGCCTCTGCGGTGATGTGTGAGTAGTTTACTTCAGACTTGCGGGTCCATAATTATTATCTAGATGGCTTCTTCTCTCTCTTTGGATCTCAATACAAAGTTCTCCTCGGTCTTATTGGAGATCTATTCGATGTAATCTTCTTTTGCGGTGTGTTTGTCGAGATCCGATGAATTGTGGGTTTATGATCAAGTTTATCTATGAACAATATTTGAATATCCTCTGAATTCTTTTATGTATGATTGGTTTATATTTGCAAGTCTCTTCGAATTATCAGTTTGGTTTGGCCTACTAGATTGATCTTTCTTGCAATGGGAGAAGTGCTTAGCTTTGGGTTCAATCTTGCGGTGCTCGATCCCAGTGACAGAAAGGGAACCGACACGTATTGTATTGTTGCCATCGAGGATAAAAAGATGGGGTTTATATCATATTGCATGAGTTTATCTCTCTACATCATGTCATCTTACTTAAAGCATTACTTTGTTCTTATGAACTTAATACTCTAGATGCATGCTAGATAGCGGTCGATGTTTGGAGTAATAGTAGTAGATGCAGAATCGTTTCGGTCTACTTGTCTCGGACATGATGCCTATATACATAATCATACCTAGATATTCTCATAACTATGCTCAATTCTATCAATTGCTCGACAGTAATTCGTTTCCCCAGCGTAATACTTATGCTCTTGAGAGAAGCCACTAGTGAAACCTATGGCTCCGGGTCTATCTTCCATCATATTAATATTCCAACACTTAGTTATTTCCTTTGCCGTTTATTTCACTTTGCATCTTTATTTCTCTTTATCATAAAAATACCAAAAATATTATCTTATCATATCTATCAGATCTCACTCTCGTAAGTGACCGTGAAGGGATTGACAACCCCTTTATCGCGTTGGTTGTGAGGTTCTTATTTTTTTGTGTAGGTGCATGGGACTCGAGCATGATCTCCTACTGGATTGATACCTTGGTTCTCAAAAACTGAGGGAAATACTTACGCTACTTTACTGCATCACCCTTCCCTCTTCAAGGGAAAACCAACGCGGTGCTCAAGAGGTAGCAAACAGCAAAGGAGTATGGACCATAGCTACGGAATCTGACATGAGAACAGTTGCTCTTCTGCTTTAAACATGGAGTTTGGGTTCGCTATGGTGATCTTCGTGCTTTGGGCACTGCAGTTGCTTTACAAACTGCTCGTGTGGGGGTACTCTGTGGTGGGCATGGTGCTTTGTCAACTAGAAGTGGGTTACTATCCGCTGGGGTTGGGGTTAGATGGATTGTAGCTGGTTCTCTGCCCAAGGTCTAAGTGTGCAATCTGGAAGAGTCTTGATTATGTGTGGTGGGGCAAGTTTGTGGGCCAGTACAACCATGGTTCTATCTGCATCGATGGGTAGCACTGTCTTTTGTGAAGAACGGGGTTTTGCTCCCTTAGATACTGCCATCACCCCCTCCAATTCAAATGGCTGATAAACAAGAATAGAAATTGAAGGTACAGACACTGTATGATAGACAGATGTGGTAATTCACATATATGTTGTCTAAGCAAACATGACAGCATGACACAATTTTACATATATGATGCTTAACTAAACAGGATAGCATGACACAGTTCAAGATATATGATGGATAACTTAACAGGATATACTGACATAATTCAACATATGATGAGTATCTAAACAGGATGACATGACAAAACTATATGATGTCTTTCTAAAATAGGTTGGGATGAAATAATTCACATAAATGTTGTCTAAGTATACAGGATGGCATGATATAATTGACATAATTGATTCATATACTAAGCAGCTGGCACTCGCATGTATGATCTCTAAACTAAGCAGATGGAATTCAATATTGTGCATATGATGTCTAAACTAAGCAATGCAAGACACCACATGTATGATATGAGAAATATAAACATTGCAACTTAGATCATACACCTCAGGTGGGATATAGGATTGGTCATCTATCTCTGAATCCTCTTCTGAGGAGCTCCCTGTAACCATTGAGATATATGCTTCAACAGGTACCATTGCCTGCTCTGAAGACCTTGGTTTCACTCCTGATTTTTCCATAACCGACTCAAATGGCTGATACACATGAAGAGTAGTTTAATATACACAGATTGTCGACAAATGGAATACGTAATGAAAAAATATGGCATAAGATAATTTGACATATATGATGCCTGGCTACATGGCAGTGCATAATTCACATATATGATAACTAGCTGAAAAACATGGCATTGCATAATTCCCATATACTCCCTCTGTTCCTAAATATTTGTCTTTTTAGAGATTTCAAATGGACTACTACATACGGACATATATAGACATATTTTAGAGTAGATCCACTCATTTTGCTCCGTATGTAGTCACTTGTTGAAATCTCTAAAAAGACAAATATTTAGGAATGGTGGAAGTATAATATAGAAACCAAACAGGTGGCATTCACACAAAGCAAATCTAAACTAAGCTGATGATATATAAGATGAATAATGTAAGCAATGCGAGGCGCCATATGCATGATATGACCAACATTAGCATGCCAGGTTAGAGAAAACACCTCAGGTGGTAAATAGGAGTGGTCGGCTCCCTCTGAATCCCCATCTGAATAGTTATCTTCCTCTGGAATACAATTAGGAATGGCGGGAGGGGGGCACTTCGCCCACCATGGAGCGGCGTCTACATGACATTGTATTCCCATGCAACGGTCTCCTCTTTTTCTCTACATGTTCAGTACGATTGTGTACAATAACTGACAAGCATAATAAAAAACTAGCTAGATTTTGTAAGGCCCAAGGGGTGCATGCAGAAATCAAGACTGATGGTAGAAAACGAGTGGATAGATCCAAAACTAATGATAGCAGGTAGATTATAGCTCCAGTTTAAAAAGATAGACAATGGATCATCTACTGTTTGTTGCCCACCCAACATGAACCACATAGAAGACCCAAGATGAACAAGATAGTAGACAGATACTATTCGTTGTTGCCTCGATATGAGACCCACGGGCATTTTAAAACTCAAGTTTGAATGATAGAGTAGCAGGTAATAATAACTGATTTATACCGTAAGCAAACACGAAAGATTGCGACCTCTCTTACGGAACTGTGTAGTTCTTAGGTTCATCTGCTAAGTTGATGATGGTAATGCAGTTGGCGTGGCTGTCGGCAACGGGGAAGATGATCTGAGGCGGCAAAAGAAATTTTGCAGGGGGAATCTCTGCTTCAGTGAAAGCTTCTATCGAGGGTGCACCTCAGGTGGGGTGGATGAAGGCACGGCATGAGCAGGACATAACACACAGAGTTTTCTTTGACGCCTATCTGAAAATGAAGTAAATCTGTAAGGGCTCCTTACAATTGGAGGATTCTATAAATGCAGGGACAGGTAAACCACAGGAATAGTATAGGAATGGACGTGCAAAACAGAGGATTTGGAAACATAGGATTTCTGTGAACCTCGGTGAGGGAGTCCTGGATTAGGGGGTGTCCGGATAGCCGGACTATACCTTCGGCCGGACTCCCGGACTATGAAAATACAAGATTGAAGACTTCGTCCCGTGTCCGGAAGGGACTTTCCTTGGCGTGGAAGGCAAGCTTGGCGATACGGATATGTAGATCTCCTACCATTGTAACCGACTCTGTGTAACCCTAGCCCTCTCCGGTGTCTATATAAACCGGAGAGTTTTAGTCCGTAGGACGAACAACAATCATACCATAGGCTAGCTTCTAGGGTTTAGCCTCTCTGATCTCGTGGTAGATCTACTCTTGTACTACCCATATCATCAATATTAATCAAGCAGGACGTAGGGTTTTACCTCCATCAAGAGGGCCCGAACCTGGGTAAAACATCGTGTCCCCTGCCTCCTGTTACCATCCGGCCTAGATGCACAGTTCGAGACCCCCTACCCGAGATCCGCCGGTTTTGACACCGACATTGGTGCTTTCATTGAGAGTTCCTCTATGTCGTCACTTTTAGGCCCGATGGCTTCTCCGATCATCAATAGCGACGCAATCTAGGGTGAGACTTTTCTCCCCGGACAGATCTTCGTATTCGGCGGCTTTGCACTGCGGGCCAATTCGCTTGGTCATCTGGAGCAGATCGAAAGCTACGCCCCTGGCCATCAGGTCAGATTTGGAAGTTTGAACTACACGGCCGACATCCGCGGAGACTTGATCTTCGACGGATTCGAGCCACAGCCGAGCACGCCGCACTGTCACGATGGGCATGATTTAGCTCTGCCGCCGAACAGTGCCCTGGAGGCCGCACCTGTGTCCGCTCCGACCCCTAGCTCGGAGCCGATCACACCAATCGAGGATGGGTGGTTAGACACCGCCTCGGGGGCTGCAATCTCTATGGTGATCGAGCCGAACACCAGCCCTATTCTCTGCGAAGCCCGTGACTCCAAGGAGCCGGACTCCTCTCCTAACTCCGAGCCCTCCGCGCCCCTACCAATCGAACCCGATTGGGCGCCGATCATGGAGTTCACCGCCGCGGACATCTTTCAGCACTCGCCCTTCGACGATATTCTGAATTCACTAAAGTCTCTCTCTTTATCAGGAGAGCCCTGGCTGGACTATGACCGGCAGGATTGGGATGTGGACGACGAAGAAATTTGATGCCCACCCACCACCCACTTCGTAGCCACTGTCAATAATTTAAACGATGTGCTTGACTTCGACTCCGAAGACATCAACGGTATGGATGACGATATAGGAGATGAACATGAACCAACGCCTATAAGGCACTAGATAGCCACCTCATCTCATGATGTATACATGGTGGACACACCCAAAGGAAGCGACAACGAGGAACAAAGGGATGCAACGAGGGATTGTTCACTCGAAAAGCAATCAAAGCGGCGACATAAGTGCCGCTCCAAGCCCCGCCTCGACAGAGACAACAGCCATACAGACCCAGCCATAGAGCAGGACGAGCTGCTAGACGACGAACATGCCTTCGAGAAAGCATCCGAACAGGGCAACTTGGATAAACAAACCGAACACCCCGTCCCCGACGAAAACAACAGTCCGGACGACCTTACGCAGGATAAACTCATGGAGCAGAAGAACCTCCACAAAAGGCTCGTCGCCACTGCGCATAGCCTGAAAAAGCAGAAGCGGAAGCTCAAAACTGCGGAAGATGCACTCAGAATCAGATGGAGCGAAGTACGCAACACCGCCGACAAATATGGCGGCAGTCGCCGCACAAAAAGCTATCCAAAGCGAAAGCTACTGCCTGAATTTGACGAGGAGGCCTTAGAGCCCCCGCAGTTAAAAAATAGGAAAGCCATCCGGACGGATAGACGACCGCATGGCCAGCATGGAGCAGCAAGTGGCGCCGCACACAAGCCGGCACGCGATCCACCAAAGGATCCGCATCAAAAAGACGGCCCAGCCAGATCTATCTACGGGCCAAGAAAGCAAGCTCTAGTAAGCAATGCAACAAAACACATCTCCGAACATCACGGCACACCCAAATACAGGGGTGCCGCACACCCCCTATGTTTCACCGATGGGGTGCTGGACCATGAATTTCCAACGGGATTCAAGCCCGTAAACATAGAGGCGTACGACGGAACAACAGACCCTGGGGTCTGGATCGAGGATTATATCCTCCACATACACATGGCAAGAGGAGATGACCTCCACGCCATAAAATACTTACCCCTCAAGCTTAAAGGGCTCACCCGGCATTGGCTCAAAAGCCTTCCCGAAAACACAATTGGAAGTTGGGAAGAGCTTGAGGATGCTTTACGGGCAAATTTTCAAGGGACCTATGTCCGCCCTCCGTATGCAGACGATCTCAGTCACATAACTCAACAGCCCGGAGAGTCAGCCCAGAAATTCCGGAACAAATTTCTTACTAAAAAGAATCAGATAGTCGACTGTCCGGACGCCGAAGCCCTAGCAGCTTTCAAGCATAACGTTCGAGACGAATGGCTCGCCAGACACCTCGGCCAAGAAAAGCCAAGAACAATGGCCGCATTAACAAGCATCATGACCCGCTTTTGCGTAGGAGAGGATAGCTGGTTGGCAAGATGTAGCACCAGCAACCCAAGTACATCCGAAGTTAGGGATGGAAATGGAAAACCCCGACGCAGCAAGGACCAGCGCCGGAATAAGGGAAACAGCCCAAAGAGCACGGTGGTTAACGCCGGATTCAAAAGCTCGCGGCAGAATCAGAGAAAGCCACCCCTCAAGGATAACAGGGACGAGCTATCCAACTTAAACAAAATCTTGGACAAGATACGTCAAATACACAGTACTCCCGGGAAGCCTGCGAACCATACCCACAGAGATTGTTAGGTTTTCAAGCAAGCCGGCAAGCTCAACGCCGAACACAAGGGGCTCGACACACCAACTGAGGACGACGACGAACCCCACAAGCAGAGCACCAGGAAACAAAAGGATTTCCCACAAGAAGTCAAAACAGTAAACTTACTTCACGTGACGAGCAGAACGGCGCCACCAGAGATACGCGCCATACGGCCTATCCCAAAGGAGTCTCGCCAATGGTTGTTAAAACCAATCACCTTCGACCATCAGGATTACGCTAAAAGTATCCGGAACGCAGGCTGGACTGCCTTGGTATTAGATCCAATAATCGGCGGACTCCACTTTACAAATGTCCTGATGGACGGCGGCAGTGGTCTAAACCTGTTATACCAGGACACAATCCGCAACATGGGGTAACGCCAGGCCCGGATGCCCGCTGTATGGGTTCTCTCCGGCTAGAAGTTATGTTCGGCTCCCCTGATAACATCCGTCGCGAACGGCTAACTTTCCACATCGCCCCATTCTCAAGTAGCTATCAAGCACTGCTGTGACGCGAAGCTTTCGCCCGCTTTAACGCAATACCGCATTATGCATCTCTTACGCTTAAGATGCCCGGTCCACGAGGCATCATCTCATTAAAGGGAAAACATTGAGTGTTCCCCCAGCGCGGAAAATAGTGCGGCTGCCTTGACAGCCCCACAATAAAGTGGCTTCACCAGCCAAAGCATCTAAACAGGTCGTCAAGACCACGGACACGGCTAGACGAGTCCGGCATAAACATACAATTGATAAAGGCTTAATAGTCGTATACCCCTGTACTAGGGGCTCCGCGCATATAAAACAAGAGACAATAAAGCTCAATTTTACCCATTTCGATTTATACTTCGTTTATTTAGTATAACTCACGTTCGGCACTATCTTTCTTTAACTAAGTTCCTCTCTTTTACAGATGAACACCGTGCTACGCCCATCCAAGATACGGCACAACGGAGACACAGGCGCACACGTGCAGCAGGGACCCGTTCCAAGGATTCTTTTCAGATTAAGACCCTGCGTAAACCTTTTTTACTGTCTCTTGTTGATACAAATCCCCTGGTTTCTTGATATAACCAAGGAGGAGGCTGGCGTTTTGGCATGTGGCCATGTCAGAATTCTGCGCGTACCTGGACACTAGGGGCTTATTACTAAGGGCGTTATCCCGCCCGCCCTCATAAAGACCGAATACCTTAGGGAGTGTTCGGCGTCGCGAGTTTGGCCTTATATGCATCAGCTCGGAATCATGTCTTTGGTCAAATGTTGGGTTTGCCCGGCTCCTGTGTTTTGCTGCCTTACGTTCCGCTCTATCGGCTAAGGCGGCACCAGGAGAGCTACTGCGATTGTGCCCAGGTTCGGCCAGGCGAGCACCTCAGTAGAGAAAGCCGAAAACTGACTGTCATGATATAGCGTGAGACTGGTCAACCACTCGATGACTTACTGGAATCTTTAGGATTCCTCCGCATTAACGAAGGGTCATTTCCCGGCCAGGCAGATACGGGCCCCGAATTTGGGCGAGTGCAGGCGCCACCAGGGGCTATATAAGTAGCCTCACTGTCAAACTCCTATGGCTAAGTGAAAGTGATAAAGCATCATAGTCCGATTGCCTAGTTCGCTGCGCTATCACCTCCTTTGTAGGACCAAGACACTGGATCAAGTGCGAAAATGCACCTTCTGCGAACACCCCCGCATTATGTGCGTGGGGGCTGAAGCCGACGACTGCCATCTTTCAGATTATATATACATATACGTTAAACGGCCGCACAAGAGGTATCATAATACTTGCAGGCACAAGTATAAAAAGCTTCTACAATTTATCAAAATATTGTTTCACAAATAATATATGCTATTCGAATATAGTATCCTTCAAGCACTGCGTCTCTATTAAATGAGCGCCTTGTAGAACTTCCTGAAAATAGTGCTCGACAGGTACTCGGCTTCCATCCGAGTCTGGGGATGCAACAACGGTGGCTTCCATTTCCGCCCAATATGTCTTGACACGGGCAAGAGCCATCCACGCACCCTCTATGCACGCTGACCTCTTCATTGCATTGATATGCGGCGCCGCACCAAGGAACTGCTGCACCAAGTTGAAATAACTTTTCGGCTCTGACCTCTTTGGCCACAGATGACTCACGACATACTTCATGGCGAGTCCGGACAACCTATTTAGCTCGGCCCACTCGGCCAAACGATCGGCCAATGACAGTGGACGCTCTGGATTGTGGAACTGCGACCAGAAGAGCTTTTCCACTTCGCGATCTTCTTGATCTCGGAAGTGTTCGGCCGCATCTGCGGCACTCGCTGCTAAATCCAGATAGGTGTCCGCCGTACTCCACATCTGGTCTAACGGAGCATGTTTAGGATCACAGAACTTCCTCCGCAGCATAAAGGGCTTTCCAGCCGCGATCTCTCCGGCCTGACGCAGCTCCTCCTTCATAGCTCTCATCGCAGAGCGAGCATCCTTGGCATCGGCAACGGCCTTCTTCAGGTCCGTCTGTTCTGCCCGATCTTCTTTTTCAAGAAGCTTGCAACGGTCAGCAGCGTTCTTCAGCCTCACGGCCATCTCGGCCATTTCCTTCTTGCTTCGGCAGTGAGCAGCCTGTTCGGCTTTCAGCTCTTCAATTGCCTTTCCGGAAGCCGCATCACTTTTCCTGGCTTGCTCCTTGGCTCGGGCAAGTTCCGCCCGAAGATTCTCCATGGCAACAGCACCATCTGCATCAAGCACACACATTGTAAGATACTGGCATAAAGCTCCTCTTACCAGGCGCCGCCGAAGGAATTACATACCTTGTGCCTCGTCAAGCTGCTTGTTGACAAGCGCGATGTCGGCATCTGCCACGTCAAGTTGCCGCTTTAGCTTGGCAAATCCATCAGTCCGGCTGGCCATCGGACACTTCGCCACCTACGTATAAAGGTGGCATATTAGACCTGGGATTATGATCCTCTGTGCGCCGTCATTTTTGACAACACACCGAGTCTCAGGGGCTACTATCTACACAGGGCGCATCTTATTTATGCGCAACTGTCCAAAAAAGGTACATTATTTCACGTACCTCAAAACCTGTCAGTAAACTCTTGACGGCCTCGTGCAATCCGCTCTCCGCGGATGAAATCCTCTCAATCACCGTACCCATCAATGCACGGTGCTCCTCTGAGATAGATGCTCGCCCTAGCAGATCCTTCAGCTCCTCCGACCGCGCACCAGACGGCGCCGGACTCGTCCGATGGCCCTTTTCGAAGGACGGACGCGAGGGCTTTGGGGGGCCATATGACTACCTTCCGGCCCCGCCGGATTCGGAGAAACCCTCCGCGACAATACCTCAGGGTCGCCCGCCTCGCAAGGCGGTACGGCAGGGGGAGGCGTTCCGCTCTCCATCATCTCCAGAAGATCCCCCGAAGACGAGCTCTACTGAGAAGGGCTAAGTTCCAAGCTACAAGGTAAATTTTCGATTACTTTTCTCAGATATAAAGCAGGGATTTCTCTCGTTTCTTAAAAAGAAAACTCCTCTCTACTTACGGCTCGGTGGAGGGCTGATCCCCTTGAGGGCTTAATTCGGCCGAAGTATCCCCCAGCACAGGACCCTCTGGCGAAGATTTCTTCCCCCGCTTTAAGGCCATGGTCTCCGGGTCTTCAGAGGCAGTCCTCTTCTTCCCCTGAGGAGAGGAATTTTTGATTCCTCCCTTCTAGATGACCTCCTTTGAGGAGGCTGTAGCTTCCTTGTCCCCTCCCTCGCTTCCCTTTGAAGGCACAACCTCCAACATCCTGACTAGCACGGGACCCGGCGTGGTCTCGGGGAGGGGGGTCGGACACCTGATTAGCTTTGCTTTCGCTATCCACTCCTGTTTAAAGGACAACTCTTTTAGGGGCAATTTTATGATAAATATACGGATAGCGAGTCCTGGCACAAGGCTACTTACTTGAGTATCCGGACGATTGCAGCTCAGACCTGCGTCCTCCGTAGAATCCGGACACACTACTTGTGGTCCGAAGAACAATTTGTACATCTCCACGGGCGTCATGCCAAGAAAATGTTGGAGAACTCGTGGTCCCTCCGGGTTGAACTCCCACAGGCGGAGGGGGCGACGTTTGCAGGGCAGAACTCGGCGAATTAATATAACCCGCGTCACCACGACCAGACTGATGTCTCTTTCTAGGAGATCTCGGATGTGGCCCTGCAACAGGGGCACGTACTTTGCCGGCCCCCAGTCCAGCCCCGTATTAACCCATGACGCCAGTCGTGGTGGGGGAGCCGAGCGAAAGGCAGGTGGCGCCACCACTTAGGGGCCCTGGGAGCGGTAATATAAAACCACTCTTGTTGCCATAAGCTGGACTCCTCTTGAAAAGAGCCCTCGGGCCATGGAGTACCAGCATTCTTGCTTATAAAAGCACCTCCGCACTCTGCGTGCCATCCCTTGATCATCTTCGGCTCTACTTTGAAGGTCTTGAGCCATAGTCCGAAGTGAGGAGTGATACGGAGGAAGGCTTCACACACGACGATGAATGAGGAAATATGGAGGATGGACTCCGGGGCTAAGTCGTGAAATTCCAGCCCATAATAATACATGAGCCCCCTCATGAAGGGATCCGTCGGGAAGCCTAGCCACCGAAGGAAGTGAGACATGAACACCACACTCTCACCGGGCTTGGGAGTGGGAATGACCTGCCCTTGAGCAGGCAGCCTATGCGATATTTCGCCAGTCAAGAACCTGGCCTCTCTCAACTTCAGCACGTCCTCCTCCATGACGGAGGTGGGCATCCATCGGCCTCGAAGGTCGGAACCGGACATTGTCGAAGGTCCGAAGCGCCTGAAATCTGGAGCCTTGGGTGTTCGAACTCGAGGCGAAGGGCGAACTCGTTTGAGATTGAAAGAAAGGAGTAAGGCCTTGGTCTCTTTATAAGAGGTTGAATACCAAGGGCCTTCCCCGTGACCGTTTGGGACTCGCCTTTGATCGAGAAAATATACCAACGGGTACGGTTGGGTTACCCACGCCCGTATTTATGAGAATCCCGGGATAAGGGGACACGATCTCTGCTTTAACAAAACGTGCCAAGGAAACCGCCTCGCTAAACGAGCTGAGGTGGGACAGTAAAACGATTCGAATAAAGACTTGGCCGTAGTGTGATGTCATGCTACGGAATACGTCAGCAGGTTAGATTTGTGTAAATATTATTCTCTCTATGGAAATATGTGGAAACTTATTTTGCAGAGCCGGACACTACCTTTGTGTTCAAAACCTTCTATGAAGTACTTGGAGGAGGAACCCGCCTTGCAATGCCGAAGACAATCTGTGCGCCGGACTCGTCATCATTGAAGCCTGGTTCAGGGGCTACTGAGGGAGTCCTGGATTAGGGGGTGTCCAGATAGCCGGACTATACCTTCGGCCGGACTCCCGGACTATGAAAATACAAGATTGAAGACTTCGTCCCGTGTCCGGAAGGGACTTTCCTTGGTGTGGAAGGCAAGCTTGGCGATACGGATATGTAGATCTCCTACCATTGTAACCGACTCTGTGTAACCCTAGCCCTCTC
Source organism: Triticum urartu (assembly GCF_003073215.2). Lineage (NCBI taxonomy): Eukaryota > Viridiplantae > Streptophyta > Magnoliopsida > Poales > Poaceae > Triticum > Triticum urartu. The sequence continues at coordinate 471,791,203 of NC_053028.1, forward strand.
CGGTGTCTATATAAACCGGAGAGTTTTAGTCCATAGGACGAACAACAATCGTACCATAGGCTAGCTTCTAGAGTTTAGCCTCTCTGATCTCGTGGTAGATCTACTCTTGTACTACCCATATCATCAATATTAATCAAGCAGGACGTAGGGTTTTACCTCCATCAAGAGGGCCCGAACCTAGGTAAAACATCGTGTCCCCTGCCTCATGTTACCATCCGGCCTAGACGCACAATTCGGGACCCCCTACCCAAGATCCGCCGGATTTGAAACCGACACACGGTGTTTGGTTCACATGAATTGGAAGAACACATGAATGGAGAAACATGGTCAAATTAAAGTCAAACCACATGAAAATGAAAAAAATAAGAATCTTATTATGCCAGTAATTCAATTAGTCCTGCTCTTCATGCATATTAATTTGAAAAGGACGTCCAATTGGATATTAAAATTCCTACCATTTTTCTTTGAAAGAGACACCAAAGGAAAAAATCCTCCAATTTTGCTTTGCTCCACTTCTAACCAAATCCATGAATAGTAGTACCATAGTAGTTCCATAGCAAAGGATCCCTGAGGGATCGACATGAATGCACAGTAACAAAGTGATGCAACGAGTGTACAACCTCTTTGGCATAGCCTTGTCGACCTCAGCATCATTGGGTTGGACGTGGAGGGTGGTGATGCTGGTGTGACTCTCGGTGGCGGGGAAGAAGTTTTGAGGCCTCTGGAAACAGCGCCGAGGGTACTGCTCCGCTGTGATGGATGGTTCTGTCGTTGGAGCAGCTCCGGTGAGGTGTATGGCGTCGAGGCTGAAGCAAGACAAGATAGACAACGTTAATCTGAAGTGGGACTCTAATATCATCTGCAATAGATGATGTAAAATACATCACCAAAAAGTGCTAGATGTAAAATGTTGGGGAACATAGTAATTTCAAAAAAATTCCTACGCACACGTAGGATCATGGTGATGCATAGCAATGAGAGGGGAGAGTGTTGTCTACATACCCTCGTAGACTGTTCGCGGAAGCGTTATATCAACGCGGTTGATGTAGTCGTACGTCTTCACGATCCAACCGATCCAAGTACCTAAAGCACGGCACCTCCGAGTTATGCACATGTTCGGCTCGGTGACGTCCTCGCCTTCTCGATCCAGCAAGAGGGGCGAAGTAGTAGATGAGTTCCGGCAGCACGACGGCATGGTGATGGTGTTGGTGAAGAACAATCTCCGTAGGGCTTCGCCTAAGCACTACGAAAACTATGACAGGATAAACTAGAGGGGACCGTGGCATCTGGCCCCTAGACTCCGCAAAACTTCCTTTTGCGCTTTCCAAAAACCTTGTGGGTTTTCCCCTTTGGCCCAAACAAAGTGTTCTCGTACCCAAACATTTCGGGAAACATCTGAAACCCCTTCCGTTGAATTCTGGAACCCTTCTGGAGTCCAAACACTATTATCCCATATATCAATCTTTATCTCCGGACCATTCCGGAGTTCCTCATCATGTCCGTGATCTTATCCGAAACTCCGAACAACATTCGGTCACCAACATACATAACTCATAAATACTATATCGTCAACGAACATTAAGCGTGCGGACCCTACGGGTTCGAGAACTATGTAGACATGACCGAGACACCTCTCTGGTCAATAACCAATAGTGGGACCTGGATGCCCATATTGGCTCCTACATATTCTACGAAGATCTTTATCGATCAGACCGCATAACAACATACGTTGTTCCCTTTGTCATCGGTATGTTACTTGCCCGAGATTCGATCGTCAGTATCTCAATACCTAGTTCAATCTCGTTACCGGCAAGTCTCTTTACTCATTCCGTAATACATCATCCCACAACTAACTTATTAGTTGCAATGCTTGCAAGGCTTATAGTGATGTGCATTACCAAGTGGGCCCAGAGATACCTCTCCGACAATCGGAGTGACAAATCCTAATCTCGAAATACGCCAACCCAACAAGTACCTTCGGAGACACCTATAGAGCACCTTTATAATCACCCAGTTACGTCATGATGTTTGGTGGCACACAAAGTGTTCCTCTGGTAAACGGGAGATGCATAATCTCATAGTCATAGGAACATGTATAAGTCATGAATAAAGCAATAGCAACAAACTAAACGATCAAGTGCTAAGCTAACGGAATGGGTCAAGTCAATCACATCATTCTCCTAATGATGTGATCCTGTTAATCAAATGATAACTCATGTCTATGGTTAGGAAACTTAACCATCTTTGATCAACGAGCTAGTAAAGTAGAGGCATACTAGTGACACTCTATTTGTCTATGTATTCACACATGTATTATGTTTCCAGTTAATACAATTCTAGCATGAATAATAAACATTTATCATGAAATAAGGAAATAAACAATAACTTTATTATTGCCTATAGGGCATATTTCCTTCAGTCTCCCACTTGCACTAGCGTCAATAATCTAGATCACATCGCCATGTGATTTAACATCAATAGTTCACATCACCATGTGATTAACACCCATAGTTCACATCGTCACGTGACCAACACCCAAAGGGTTTACTAGAGTCAATAATCTAGTTCACATCGCTGTGAGATTATCACCCAAAGGGTACTAAGGTGTGATCATGTTTTGCTTGTGAGAGAAGATTAGTCAACGGGTCTGCAACATTCAGATCCGTATGTATTTTGCAAATTTCTATGTCAACAATGCTCTGCACGGAGCTACTCTAGCTAATTGCTCCTACTTTCAATATGTATCCAGATTGAGACTTAGAGTCATCTGGATCAGTGTCAAAATTTGCATTGACGTAACCTTTTATGATGAACCTTTTTGTCACTTCCATAATCGAGAAACATATCCTTATTTCACTAAGGATAATTTTGACTGCTGTCCAGTGATCTACTCCTAGATCACTATTGTACTCCCTTGCCAAAATCAGTGTAGGGTAGACAATAGATCTGGTACATAGCATGGCATATTTTATAGAACCTATGGCCAAGGCATAGGGAATGATTTTCATTCTCTTTCTATCTTCTGCCGTGGTCGGGCTTTGAGTCTTACTCAGTTTCACACCTTGTAACACAGGCAAGAACTCTTTCTTTGACTGTTCCATTTTGAACTACTTCAAAAACTTGTCAAGGTATGTACTCATTGAAAAACTTATCAAGCGTCTTGATCTATCTCTATAGATCTTGATGCTTAATATGTAAGCAGTTTCACCGAGGTCTTTCTTTGAAAAACTCCTTTCAAACATCACTTTATGCTTTGCAGAATAATTCTACATTATCTCCGATCAACAATATGTCATTCACATATACTTATCAGAAATGTTGTAGTGCTCCCAATGCCTTTCTTGTAAATATAGGCTTCACCGCAAGTCTGTATAAAACTATATGCTTTGATCAACTTATCAAAGCGTATATTCCAACTCCGAGATGCTTGCACCAGTCCATAGATGGATCGCTGGAGCTTGCATATTTTGTTAGCACCTTTAGGATTGACAAAACCTTCTAGTTACATCATATACAACTCTTCTTAAATAAATCCATTAAGGAATGCACTTTTGTTTATCCATTTGCCAGATTTCATAAAATGTGGCAATGGCTAACATGATTTGGACAGATTAAGCATAGATACGAGTGAGAAACTCTCATCGTAGTCAACACCTTGAACTTGTTGAAAACCTTTTTGCGACAATTCTAGCTTTGTAGATAGTAACACTACTATCAGCGTCCGTCTTCCTCTTGAAGATCCATTTAATCTCAATGGCTCACCGATCATTGGGCAAGTCAATCAAAGCCCATACTTTGTTCTCATACATGGATCTCATCTCAGATTTCATGGCCTCAAGCCATTTCGTGGAATCTGGGCTCATCATCGCTTCCTCATAGTTTGTAGGTTCGTCATGGTCAAGTAACATGACCTCTAGAATAGGATTACCATACCACTCTGGTGTGGATCTCACTCTGGTTTACCTACGAGGTTCGGTAGTAACTTGATCTGAAGTTACCTGATAATCATCATTAGCTTCCTCACTAATTGGTGCAGCAGTCACAGGAACAGATTTCTGTGACGAACTACTTTCCAATAAGGGAGTAGCTACAGTTACCTCATCAAGTTCTACTTTCCTCCCACTCACTTCTTTCGAGAGAAACTCCTTCTCTAGAAAGGATCCATTCTCAGCAATGAATATCTTGCCTTCGGATCTGTGATAGAAGGTGTACTCAACATTTTCTTTTGGGTATCCTATGAAGACACACTTCTCTGATTTGGGTCTGAGCTTATCAGGTTGAAACTTTTTCACATAAGCATTGCAACCTCAAACTTTAAGAAACGACAGCTTAGGTTTCTTGCCAAACCATAGTTCATATGGTGTCGTCTCAACGGATTTAGATGGTGCCCTATTTAACGTGAATGTAGCTGTCTCTAATGCATAACCCCAAAACGATAGTGGTAAATCAGTAAGAGACATCATAGATCGCACCATATCCAATAAAGTACGGTTATGACGTTCGGACACACCATTACACTGTGGTGTTCCAGGTGGCGTGAGTAGTGAAACTATTTCACATTGTTTTAACTGAAGGACAAACTCGTAACTCAACTATTTTACTTCTACGATCATATCGTAGAAACTTTTATTTTTGTTACGATGATTCTCCACTTCACTCTGAATTTCTTTGAACTTTTCAAATGTTTCAGATTTGTGTTTCATCAAGTAGATATACTCATATCTGCTCAAATCATCTGTGAAGATCAGAAAATAGTGATACCTACCGCGAGCCTCAATATTCATCGGACCACATACATCAGTATGTATGATTTCCAACAAATCTGTTGCTCGCTCTATTGTTCCGGAGAACGGAGTCTTAGTCATCTTGCCCATGAGGCATGGTTCGCAAGCATCAACTGATTCATAATCAAGTGATTCCAAAAGCCCATCAGCATGGATTTTCTTCATGCGCTTTACACCAATATGACCTAAACGGCAGTGCCACAAATAAGTTGCACTATCATTATTAACTTTGCATCTTTTGGCTTCAATATTATGAAAATGTCTATCACCACGATCGAGATCCAACAAACCATTTTCATTGGGTGTATGACCGTAGAAGGTTTTATTCATGTAAACAGAACAACAATTATTCTCTAACTTACATGAATAATCGTATTGCAATAAACATGATCCAATCATATTCATGCTCAACGCAAACACTAAATAACATTTATTTTAGGTTTAACACTAATCCCGAAAGTATAGGGAGTGTGCGATGATGATCATATCAATCTTGGAACCATTTCCAATACACATCGTCACTTCACCCTTAACTAGTCTCTGTTCATTCTGCAACTCTTGTTTCGAGTTACTATTCTTAGCAACTGAACTAGTATCAAATACTGAGGGGTTGCTATAAACACTAGTAAATTACACATCAATAACATGCATATCAAATATACCTATGTTCACTTTGCCATCCTTCTTATCCGCCAATAACTTGGGGTAGTTCCACTTCCAGTGACCAGTCCCTTTGCAGTAGATGCACTCAGTTTCAGGCTTAGGTCCATACTTGGGTTTTTTCACTCGAGCAGCAACTTGCTTGTCGTTCTTCTTGAAGTTCCCCTTTCTTCCCTTTGTCCCTTTACTTGAAACTGGTGGTTTTGTTTACCATCAACACTTGATGTTTTTCTTGATTTCTACCTTCGTTGATTTCAACATCACGAAGAGCTTGGGAATCGTTTCCGTTATCCCTTGCATATTATAGTTCATCACGAAGTTCTACTAACTTGGTGATGGTGAATAGAGAATTCTGTCAATCACTATTTTATCTAGAATATTAACTCCCACTTGATTCAACCGATTATAGTACCCAGACAATTTGAGCACATGCTCACTGCTTGAGCTATTCTCCTCCATCTTTTAGCTATAGAACTTGTTGGAGACTTCATATCTCTCAACTCGGGTATTTGCTTGAAATATGAACTTCAACTCCTGGAACATCTCATATGGTCCATGATGTTCAAAACGTCTTTGAAGTCCCGATTCTAAGCCGTTTAAGCATGGTGCACTAAACTATCAAGTAGTCATCATATTGAGCTAACCAAACGTTCATAACATCTGCATCTACTCCTGCAATAGGTTTGTCACCTAGCAGTGCATCAAGGACATAATTCTTCTATGTAGTAATGAGGATAAACCTCAGATCACGGATCCAATCCGCATCATTGCTACTAACATCTTTCAACTTAGTTTTCTCTAGGAACATATCAAAAATAAAACAGGGGAGCTATTGATCTACAACATAGATATGCTAATACTACCAGGACTAAGTTCATGATAAATTTAAGTTCAATTAATCATATTACTTAAGAACTCCCACTTAGATAGACATCCCTCTAATCCTCTAAGTGATCACGTGATCCATATCAACTAAACCATGTCCGATCATCACGTGAGATGGAGTAGTTTCAATGGTGAACATCACTATGTTGATCATATCTACTATATGATTCACGCTCGACCTTTCGGTCTCAGTGTTCCGAGGCCATATCTGTTATATGCTAGGCTTGTCAAGTTTAACCCGAGTATTCCGTGTGTGCAACTGTTTTGCACCCATTGTATTTGAACGTAGAGCCTATCACACCCGATCATCACGTGGTGTCTCAGCACGAAGAACTTTCGCAGTAGTGCATACTCAGGGAGAACACTTGTACCTTGATAATTAGTGAGAGATCATCTTATAAAGCTACCGTCGAACTAAGAAAAATAAGTTGTATAAAAGATAAACATCACATGCAATCAAAATATGTGACATGATATGGCCATCATCATCTTGTGCCTTTATCTCCATCTCCAAAGCATCGTCATGATTTCCATCGTCAACGGCATGACACCATGATCTCCATCATCTTGATCTATATCAATGTGTCATCACACGGTCGTCTCGCCAACTATTGCTCTTGCAACTATTGCTATCGCATAGTGATAAAGTAAAGCAATTATTTGGCGCTTGCATCTTATGCAATAGAAAGAAAACCATAAGACTTTTGCCAGTTGCCGATAACTTCAACAAAACATGATCATCTCATACAACAACTTATATCTCATCACGCCTTGACCATATCACATCATAACATGCCCTGCAAAAACAAGTTAGACGTCCTCTACTTTGTTGTTGCAAGTTTTACGTGGCTGCTAGGGGCTGAGCAAGAACCGTTCTTACCTACGCATCAAAACCACAACGATAGTTCGTCAAGTTAGTGTTGTTTTAACCTTCTCAAGGACCGGGTGTAGCCACACTCGGTTCAACTAAAGTTGGAGAAACTGACACCCGCTAGTCACCTGTGTGCATAGCACGGCGGTAAAACCAGTCTCGCGTAAGCGTACGCGTAATGTCGGTCCGGGCCGCTTCATCCAACAATACCGCCGAACCAAAGTGTGACATGCTGGTAAGCAGTATGACTTATATCGCCCACAACTCACTTGTGTTCTACTCATGCATATTACATCAACGCATGAAACCTGGCTCGGATGCCACTGTTGGGGAACATAGTAATTTCAAAAAAATTCCTACGCACACACAGGATCATGGTGATGCATAGCAATGAGAGGAGAGAGTGTTGTCTATGTAGCCTCGTAGACCGTTCGCGGAAGCATTATATCAACGCGGTTGATGTAGTCGTACGTCTTCATGATCCGACCGATCCAAGTACCGAAACGACGGCACCTCCGAGTTCTGCACACGTTCGGCTCGGTGACGTCCTCGCCTTTTCGATCCAGCAAGAGCGGGGAAGTAGTACATGAGTTCCGGCAGCATGGCGGCATCGTGACTGTGTTGGTGAAGAACAATCTTCGTAGGGCTTCGCCTAAGCACTACGAAAACTATGACGCAGGATAAACTAGAGGGGACGGGGTTGCTGGCACACGGCTTGGTGTTTCTTGATGTGTCTTGGGTGCTAGCCCTACCCCTCTATTTATATGTTGAGCCTTGGGGTCAAAACTTGGAGTAAAAGCCTCCACAAAGTCGGTTTCACCCGAAAGGCAAGAGTCCTTCTCGGACTCCAGGGCCAGACGCCAGGGTTCCCGATGTCAGGACCCAGACGCCAGGGACCCTGGCGTCTGGCCCCTGGACTCCGCAAAACTTCCTTTTGCGCTTTCCAAAAACCTTGTGGGCATTCCCCTTTGGCCCAAATAAAGTGCTCTCGGACCCAAACATTTTGGTAAACATCCGGAACCCCTTCCGGAGTCCAAACACTATTATCCCATATATCAATCTTTATCTCCGGACCATTCCGGAATTCCTCATCATGTACGAGATCTTATCCGGAACTCCGAACAACATTCCGTCACCAACATACATAACTCATAAATACTATATCGTCAACGAACGTTAAGCGTGCGGACCCTACGGGTTCGAGAACTATGTAGACATGACCGAGACACCTCTCTGGTCAATAACCAATAGCAGGACCTGGATGCCCATATTGGCTCCTACATATTCTACGAAGATCTTTATCGGTCAGACCGCACAACATACGTTGTTCCCTTTGTCATCGGTATGTTACTTGCCCGAGATTCGATCGTCGGTATCTCAATACCTAGTTCAATCTCGTTACCGACAAGTCTCTTTACTCGTTCCGTAATACATCATCCCGCAACTAACTTATTAGTTGCAATGCTTGCAAGGCTTATAGCGATGTGCATTACCGAGTGGGCCTAGAGATACCTCTCCGACAATCGGAGTGACAAATCCTAATCTCGAAATACGCCAACCCAACAAGTACCTTCGGAGACACCTGTAGAGCACCTTTATAATCACCCAGTTACATCATGACGTTTGGTGGCACACAAAGTGTTCCTCCGGTAAACGGGAGTTGCATAATCTCATAGTCATAGAAACATGTATAAGTCATGAAGAAAGCAATAGCAACAAACTAAACGATCAAGTGCAAAGCTAGCGGAATGGGTCAAGTCAATCACATCATTCTCCTAATGATGTGATCCTGTTAATCAAATGACAACTCATGTCTATGGTTAGGAAACCTAACCATCTTTGATCAACGAGCTAGTCAAGTAGAGGCATACTAGTGACATTTAGTTTGTCTATGTATTCACACAAGTATTATGTTTCCGATAATACAATTCTAGCATGAATAATAAACATTTATCATGATATAAGGAAATAAATAATAACTTTATTATTGCCTCTAGGGCATATTTGCTTCATAAAGCGCATCAGCCGTGCCCTGGCCGCTCCGACAGATGTTGTAAGTACTGTTTACTCTCAACTTAACTGAAGAAACTAAACTTTACAATCAAAACTCCATCAACATCTTCATCAGCACCATCTCATCTCAAAACCCTAGTTCATCTCTGGTATCCAATTCTTGTCTCCAAGTCCGGGATTGGTGCTAATAGGTTGCTAGTAGTGTTAATTACTCCTTGTAGTTGATGCTAGTTGGTTTAATTGGTGGAAGATCATATGTTCAGATCCTATATGCATATTAATACCCCTCTGATTATGAACATGTTTATGCTTTGTGAGTAGTTACTTTTGTTCCCGATGACATGGGAGAAGTCTTGCTATTAGTAGTCATGTGAATTTTGTATTCGTTCGATATTTTGATGAGATGTATGTTGTCTCTCCTCTAGTGGTGTTATGTGAACGTCGACTACATGACACTTCACCATTATTTGGGCCTAGAGGAAGGCATTGAGAAGTAATAAGTAGATGATGGGTTGCTAGAGTGACAGAAGCTTAAACCCTAGTTTATGCGTTGCTTCGTAAGGGGCTGATTTGGATCCATATGTTTCATGTTATGGTTAGGTTTACCTTAATACTTTTGTTGTAGTTGCGGATTCTTGCAATAGAGGTTAATCATAAGTGGGATGCTTGTCCAAGTAAGGGCAGTACCCAAGCACCGGTCCACCCACATACCAAATTATCAAAGTGCCGAACGCGAATCATATGAGCGTGATGAAAACTAGCTTGACGATATTCCCATGTGTCCTCGGGGGCACTTTACATCATATAAGAGTTTGTCCAGGCTTTTCCTTTGCTACAAAAAGGATTGGGCCACCTTGCTGCACCTTATTTACTTTTGTTACTTGTTGCTCGTTACAAATTATCTCATCACAAAACTATCTATTACCACTTATTTCAGTACTTGCAGAGAATACCTTGCTGGAAACCGCTTATCATTTCCTTCTGCTCCTCATTGGGTTCGACACTCTTACTTATCTAAAGGACTACGATAGATCCCCAATACTAGTGGGTCATCAAGACTCTTTTCTGGTGCTGTTGCCGGGGAGTGAAGCGCCTTTGGTAGGTGGAATTTGGTAAGGAAAAATTTATATAGTGTGCTGAACTTTACTGTCACTTGTTACTATGGAAAGTGATCCTCTGAGGGGCTTTTTTGGGGTATCTTCACCCCGACCAGTAGAGCAAAGAGTTTCTCCTCAACCTACTGAACCTACTGAAAATTAAAATGAAAATGAAAATGCTTGCTTTGAAGTTCCTTCGGGTATGATAGAAAAACTACTAGCTAATCCTTTTTTAGGAGATGGAACAAAACATCCTGATGAACATCTGATATATGTGGATGAAGTTTGTGGATTATTTAAGCTTGCAGGTGTAACCGGAGATGTTGTTAAGAAGAAGGTCTTCCCTTTATCTTTGAGGGGAGATGCATCGACATGGTATAGGCTATGTGATGATATGGGGTCTTGGAATTACAAACGATTGAAATTGGAATTTCATCAGAAGTTTTATCCTATGCATCTTGTTCATCGTGATCGCAATTATATATATAATTTTTGGCCTCGCGAAGGAGAAAGCATCTCTCAAGCTTGGGGGAGGCTTAAATCAATGTTATATTCATGCCCCAATCATGAGCTCTCAAGAGAAATGATTATTCAAAAATTTTATGCTCGGCTTTCTGGTAACAATCGCACCATGCTTGATACTTCTTGTGCTGGCTCTTTTATGATGAAGACTATTGAATTCAAATGGGATTTATTGGAAAGAATTAAACACAACTTTGAAGATTGGGACCTCGACAATGGTAAGGAGTCAGGTATGACACCTAGTTTTGATTGTGTTAAAGATTTTATGGATACCGATATTTTTCGTAAGTTTAGCACTAAATATGGACTTGACTCTAAGATAGTAGCTTCTTTCTGTGAATCTTTTGCTGCTTATGTTGATCTCCCCAAGGAGAAGTGGTTTAAATATCATCCTCCCATAGAAGTAAAAGTAGCTGCACCTATTAAAGTTGAAGAAAAGACTATCACTTATAATGATCCTATTGTTCCTACTTCTTATGTTGAGAAACCACATTTCCCTGTTAGGATAAAGGATCATGCTAAAGCTTCAACTGTGGTTCGTAAAAGCAATATTAAAACATATACACCTCCAGAGCAAGTTAAAGTTGAATCTAATATTTCTATCGTTAAAGATCTCTTGTCTCATAATATTGATGGGCATGTTATTATTTCTGTGATGAAACTGCTAGAATTGCTAAACCCCATGATAAAGATAAACCTAGACCTATGGTAGGCATGCCTGTTATTTCTGTTAAAATAGGAGATCATTGTTATCATGGCTTATGTGATAAGGGTGCTAGTGCTAGTGCAATACCTTATTCCTTATACAAAGAAGTTATGCATGATATTGCACCTGCTGAGATGGAAGATATTGATGTCACAATTAAACTTGCCAATAGAGACACTATTTCACCAATGGGAATTGTTAGAGATGTTGAAGTCTTGTGTGGGAAAACTAAATATCCTGCTGATTTTCTTGTTCTTGGTTCCCCACAAGATAGCTTTTGTCCCATTATATTTGGTAGACCCTTCTTAAATACTGTTAATGTACCATAGATTGCAAAAGAGATGTTGTTACTATCGGTTTAGATGATATGAATCATGAATTTAATTTTTCTAAATTTAGTAGACAACACCGTGAAGAAGAATTACCTAGTAAGGATGGAATTATTGGTCTTGCTTCTATTGCCGTACCTCCTAGTGATCCTTTAGAACAATACTTGCTAGACCATGAAACTGATATGTTTATGAATGAAAGAAGGGAATTAGATGAAGTATTCTTTAAACAGGAACCTATTCTGAAAAACAATTTACCTGTTGAAATCCTAGGGGATCCTCCTCCACCCAAGGGTGATCCCGTGTTTGAGCTTAAACCGTTACCTGATACTCTTAAATATGCTTATATTGATGAGAAAAAGATATATCCTGTTATTATTAGTGCTAACCTTTCAGAGCATGAGGAAGAGAGATTATTGAAAACTCTGAAGAAGCACCGCGCTGCTATTGGGTATACTCTTGATGATCTTAAGGGCATTAGTCCCAATCTATGTCAACATAAAATTAATTTGGAAGAAGATGCTAAACCAGTTCGTGATCATCAACGCCAGTTGAATCCTAAAATGAAATAAGTGGTAAGAAAGGAGATACTAAAGCTCCTTGAGGCAGGTATAATTTATCCCGTTGCTGATAGTCAGTGGTTAAGCCATGTCCATTGTGTCCCTAAGAAGGGAGGTATTACTGTTGTACCTAATGATAAAGATGAATTGATTCCACAAAGAATTATTACAGGTTATAGGATGGTAACTGATTTCCGCAAATTAAATAAGGCTACTAAAAAGGATCATTACCCCTTAGCTTTTATCGATCAAATGCTAGAAAGATTGTCCAAACATACACATTTTTGCTTTCTAGATGGTTATTCTGGTTTCTCTCAAATACCTGTGTCATGCTCGATAGTTCAGTGTGCCATGCTTTACGGCTTAGAATCGGGACTTCAACGACGTTTTGAACGTCATGGAGCATATGAGATGTTCCAGGAGTTGAAGTTGATATTTCAAGCAAATGCCCGGATTGAGAGATATGAAGTCTCCAATAAGTTCTATAGCTGCAAGATGGAGGAGAACAGTTCTGTCAGTGAGCATATACTCAAAATGTCTGGGTATAATAATCACTTGATTCAATTGGGAGTTAATCTTCCAGATGATTGCGTCATTGACAGAATTCTCCAATCACTGCCACCAAGCTACAAGAGCTTCGTGATGAACTATAATATGCAAGGGATGAACAAGACTATTCCCGAGCTCTTCGCGATGCTGAAAGCTGCGGAGGTAGAAATCAAGAAAGAGCATCAAGTGTTGATGGTCAACAAGACCACTAGTTTCAAGAAAAAGGGAAAGGAAAGAAGAAGGGGAACTTCAAGAAGAACAGCAAGCCAGTTGCTGCTCAAGAGAAGAAACCCAAGTCTGGACCTAAGCCTGAAACTGAGTGCTTCTACTGCAAGCAGACTGGTCACTGAAAGCGGAACTGCCCTAAGTATTTGGCGGATAAGAAGGATGGCAAAGTGAACAAAGGTATATGTGATATACATGTTATTGATGTGTACCTTACTAATGCTCGCAGTAGCACCTGGGTATTTGATACTGGTTCTGTTGCTAATATTTGCAACTCGAAACAGGGGCTACGGATTAAGCGAAGATTGGCTAAGGACGAGGTGACGATGCGCGTGGGAAACGGTTCCAAAGTCGATGTGATCGCGGTCGGCACGCTACCTCTACATCTACCTTCGGGATTAATATTAGACCTAAATAATTGTTATTTGGTGCCAACGTTGAGCATGAACATTATATCTGGATCTTGTTTAATGCGAGACGGTTATTCATTTAAATCAGAGAATAATGGTTGTTCTATTTATATGAGTAATATCTTTTATGGTCATGCACCCTTGAAGAGTGGTCTATTCTTATTGAATCTCGATAGTAGTAATACACATATTCATAATGTTGAAGCCAAAAGATGCAGAGTTGATAATGAAAGTGCAACTTATTTGTGGCACTGTCGTTTAGGTCATATCGGTATAAAGCGCAGGAAGAAACTCCATACTGATGGACTTTTGGAACCACTTGATTATGAATCACTTGGTACTTGCGAACCGTGCCTCATGGGCAAGATGACTAAAACACCGTTCTCCAGTACTATGGAGAGAGCAACAGATTTGTTGGAAATCATACATACCGATGTATGTGGTCCGATGAATATTGAGGCTCGTGGCGGATATCGTTATTTTCTCACCTTCACAGATGATTTAAGCAGATATGGGTATATCTACTTAATGAAACATAAGTCTGAAACATTTGAAAAGTTCAAAGAATTTCAGAGTGAAGTTGAAAATCATTGTAACAAGAAAATAAAGTTTCTACGATCTGATCGTGGAGGAGAATATTTAAGTTACGAGTTTGGTGTACATTTGAAAAACTGTGGAATAGTTTCGCAACTCACGCCACCCGGAACACCACAGCGTAATGGTGTGTCCGAATGTCGTAATCGTACTTTACTGGATATGGTGCGATCTATGATGTCTCTTACTGATTTACCGCTATCGTTTTGGGGTTATGCTCTAGAGATGGCCGCATTCACGTTAAATAGGGCACCATCAAAATCCGTTGAGACGACGCCTTATGAACTGTGGTTTGGCAAGAAACCAAAGTTGTCGTCTCTTAAAGTTTGGGGCTGCGATGCTTATGTGAAAAAGCTTCAACCTGATAAGCTCGAACCCAAATCGGAGAAATGTGTCTTCATAGGATATCCAAAGGAAACTATTGGATACACCTTCTATCACAGATCCGAAGGCAAGACTTTTGTTGCTAAATTCGGAAACTTTCTTGAGAAGGAGTTTCTCGAAAGAAGTGAGTGGGAGGAAAGTAGAACTTGACGAGGTAACTGTACCTACTCCCTTGTTGGAAAGTAGTACATCACAGAAAATTGTTTCTGCGACACCTACACCAATAAGTGAGGAAGTTAATGATAATGATCATGAAACTTCAGAACAAGATACTACTGAACCTCGTAGATCAACCAGAGTAAGATCCGCACCAGAGTGGTACGGTAATCTAGTTCTGGAAGTCATGCTACTAGATCATGATGAACCTACGAACTATGAAGAAGCGATGGTGAGCCCAGATTCCGCAAAGTGGCTTGAAGCCATGAAATCTGAGATGGGATCCATGTATGAGAACAAAGTATGGACTTTGGTTGACTTGCCTGATGATCGGCAAGCAATTGAGAATAAATGGATCTTCAAGAAGAAGACTGACGTTGATGGTAATGTTACTATCTACAAAGCTCGACTTGTCGCGAAAGGTTTTCGACAAGTTCAAGGGATTGACTACGATGAGACCTTCTCACCCGTAGCGATGCTTAAGTCCGTCCGAATCATGTTAGCGATTGCCGCATTTTATGATTATGAAATTTGGCAGATGGATGTCAAAACTGCATTCCTGAATGGATTTCTGGAAGAAGAGTTGTATATGATGCAACCGGAAGGTTTTGTCGATCCAAAAGGGAGCTAACAAAGTTTGCAAGCTCCAGCGGTCCATTTATGGACTGGTGCAAGCCTCTCGGAGTTGGAATAAACGTTTTGATAGTGTGATTAAAGCATTTGGTTTTATACGAACTTTCGGAGAAGCCTGTATTTACAAGAAAGTGAGTGGGAGCTCTGTAGCATTTCTGATATTATATGTGGACGACATATTGCTAATTGGAAATGATATAGAATTTCTGGATAGCATAAAGGGATACTTGAATAAAAGTTTTTCAATGAAAGACCTCGGTGAAGCTGCTTACATATTAGGCATTAAGATCTATAGAGATAGATCAAGACGCTTAATTGGACTTTCACAAAGCACATACCTTGACAAAATTTTGAAGAAGTTCAAAATGGATCAAGCAAAGAAAGGGTTCTTGCCTGTGTTACAAGGTGTGAAATTGAGTAAGACTCAATGCCCGACCACTGCAGAAGGTAGAGAGAATATGAAAGATGTTCCCTATGCATCAGCCATAGGATCTATCATGTATGCAATGCTGTGTACCAGACCTGATGTGTGCCTTGCTATAAGTTTAGCAGGGAGGTACCAAAGTAATCTAGGAATGGATCACTGGACAGCGGTCAAGAACATCCTGAAATACCTGAAAAGGACTAAGGATATGTTTCTCGTATATGGAGGTGACAAAGAGCTCACCGTAAAAGGTTACGTTGATGCAAGCTTTGACACTGATCCGGACGATTCTAAATCGCAAACCGGATACGTGTTTACATTAAACGGTGGAGCTGTCAGTTGGTGCAGTTCTAAACAAAGCGTCGTAGCGGGATCTACATGTGAAGCGGAGTACATAGCTGCTTCGGAAGTAGCGAAAGATGGAGTCTGGATGAAGGAGTTCATATCCGATCTAGGTGTCATACCTAATGCATCGGGTCCAATGAAAATCTTTTGTGACAATACTGGTGCAATTGCCTTGGCAAAGGAATCCAGATTTCACAAAAGGACCAAACACATCAAGAGATGCTTCAACTCCATCCGGGATCTAGTCCAGGTGGGAGACATAGAAATTTGCAAGATACATACGGATCTGAATGTTGCAGACCCGTTGACTAAGCCTCTTCCACAAGCAAAACATGATCAGCACCAAGGCTCCATGGGTGTTAGAATCATTACAGTGTAATCTAGATTATTGACTCTAGTGCAAGTGGGAGACTGAAGGAAATATGCCCTAGAGGCAATAATAAAGTTATTATTTATTTCCTTATAATCATGATAAATGTTTATTATTCATGCTAGAATTGTATTAACCGGAAACATAATACATGTGTGAATACATAGACAAACAAAGTGTCACTAGTATGCCTCTACTTGACTAGCTCGTTAATCAAAGATGGTTATGTTTCCTGACCATGAACAATGAGTTGTTATTTGATTAACGAGGTCACATCATTAGTTGAATGATCTGATTGACATGACCCATTCCATTAGCTTAGCACACGATCGTTTAGTATGTTGCTATTGCTTTCTTCATGACTTATACATGTTCCTATGACTATGAGATTATGCAACTCCCGTTTGCCGGAGGAACACTTTGGGTGCTACCAAACGTCACAACGTAACTGGGTGATTATAAAGGAGCATTACAGGTGTCTCCGAAGGTAGATGTTGGGTTGGCGTATATCGAGATTAGGATTTGTCACTCCGATTGTCGGAGAGGTATCTCTAGGCCCTCTCGGTAATACACATCACATAAGCCTTGCAAGCATTACAACTAAAATGTTAGTTGTGAGATGACGTATTACGGAACGAGTAAAGAGACTTTCTGGTAATGAGATTGAACTAGGTATTGGATACCGACGATCGAATCTCGGGCAAGTAACATACCGATGACAAAGGGAACAACGTATGTTGTTATGCGGTCTGACCGATAAAGATCTTCGTAGAATATGTAGGAGCCAATATGGGCATCCAGGTCCCGCTATTGGTTATTGACCGGAGACGTGTCTCGGTCATGTCTACATTGTTCTCGAACCCGTAGGGTCCGCACGCTTAAGGTTACGATGACAGTTATATTATGAGTTTATGCATTTTGATGTACCGAAGGTTGTTCGGAGTCCCGAATGTGACCATGGACATGACGAGGAGTCTCGAAATGGTCGAGACGTAAAGATTGATATATTGGAAGCCTATGTTTGGATATCGGATGTGTTCCGGGTGAAATCGGGATTTTACCGAAATACCGGGAGGGTTACCGGAACCCCCCGGGAGCTATATGGGCCATAGTGGGCCTTGGTGGAAAAGAGAAGAGGCTGCCCTAGATGGGCTGTGGCCGGCCCCCTCCTCCTCTTTTCCCCCTCCGCGAATCCTATTCCGACTAGGATTGGGGGGGGGGAATCCTACTCCTAGAGGGAGTAGGACTCTCCTGCGCCCTCCTCCTTGGCCGGCCAGCCTCCCCCCTCTACTCCTTTATATACGGAGGCAGGGGGCACCTCTAGACACACAAGTTGATCCACGTGATCTATTCCTTAGCCGTGTGCGGTGCCCCCTGCCACCATATACCTCGATAATACTGTAGCGGAGTTTAGGCGAAGCCCTGCTGCTGTAGTACATCAAGATCGTCACCACGCCGTCGTGCTGACAGAACTCTTCCCCGACACTTTGCTGGATCGGAGTCCGGGGATCTTCATCGAGCTGAACGTGTGCTCGAACTCGGAGGTGCCGTAGTTTCGGTACTTGATCGGTTGGATCGTGAAGACGTACGACTACTTCCTCTACGTCGTGTCATCGCTTCCGCAGTCGGTCTGTGTTGGGTACGTAGACAACACTCTCCCCCTCGTTGCTATGCATCACATGATCTTGCGTGTGCGTAGGAATTTTTTTGAAATTACTACGAAACCCAACACCAGGAACATATCCTACACAAGTGTCACTCCGAAGCTTACGGAGGGCACCATGCTGGAGATAGAACTGCACATAAGATACTACAATCTAGTTTTTATTGGCCTACTCTCTTCAAGGATGCCCGTAAGTTTGTCTTATCTTGTGATGAATGTCAAAGAATTGGTAATATTAGTAGACGTCAAGAAATGCCTATGAATTATTCACTTGTTATTGAACCATTTGATGTTTGGGGCTTTGACTATATGGGACCTTTTCCTTCCTCTAATGGTTATACACATATTTTAGTAGCTATTGATTACGTTACTAAGTGGGTAGAAGTTATTCCAACTAGTAGTGTTGATCATAACACTTCTATTAAAATGCTTAAAGAAGTTATTTTTCCAATATTTGGAGTCCCTAGATATTTAATGACTGATGGTGGTTTACATTTTATTCATGGTGCTTTCTGTAAAATACTTGCTAAATATGATGTTAATCATAGAATTGCATCTCCTTATCACCCTCAGTCTAGTGGTCAAGTAGAATTGAGTAATAGAGAACTCAAATTAATTTTGCAAAAGACTATTAATAGGTCTAGGAAGAATTGGTCCAAGAAACTTGATGATGCATTATGGGCCTATAGAATTGCATATAAAAATCCTGTGGGTATGTCCCCATATAAAATGGTCTATGGAAAAGCATGTCACTTACCTCTCGAACTAGAACACAAGGCTTATTGGGCTATTAAAGAACTTAATTATGATTTTAAACTTGCCGGTGAGAAGAGGTTATTTGATATTAGCTCACTTGATGAATGGAGAACCCAAGCCTACGAAAATGCCAAGTTGTTTAAAGAAAAAGTTAAAAGATGGCATGACAAAAGGATAAAAAGCGTGAGTTTAATGTAGGTGATTATGTATTGCTATACAACTCTCGTTTAAGATTTTTTGCAGGAAAACTTCTCTCTAAATGGGAAGGTCCTTACGTTATCGAGGAGGTCTACCGTTCCGGTGCCATAAAAATCAACATCTTCGAAGGCACAAATCCGAAGGTGGTGAACGGTCAAAGAATCAAACACTATATCTCAGGTAATCCCATAAATGTTGAAACCAATGTTATCGAAATGGTAACCCCAGAGGAATACATAAGGGACACTTTGCGGAACGTTTCAGACTCCGAAAAGGAATAGGTGTGTGGTGCGGTAAGTAAACCAACTCCAAAACAGTTTTTAAGGCAATATTTCTCTGTTTTGGAATATTTAGAAAAATAGAAAAATAAGCAGCAGTCCAGGAAGGACACAACACCTCGTGTTCTCCCCGGACTCCGTTTTCATACACGACACGTATTTTGGTCGGTAAAAATTCATTATATAATCTCCCGGGGGTTTTGACTCCCGTATCACGCAAAAATCTCATGTCTTTGTTTTGAGCTGTTTTTCTGGCAGATCCAGGTCGTCATGTCATCTTCAAGTGCCCCCAAGGACTAGTTCTTCGAGAAGGTCATCAACCCCTACCTCGCAGAAGTGCTGCAACACCCTCAAACCATAGAGATGCATGAGGGGTTGTTGCACATCCACGATGCTGAGGGACCAAGGAAGACCGGAAGCACGGAGGCCAGGCTCGAGGCATTGGAGCAAGAAGTTTTCAAGTGTCAGGAGATGGTGGAGCGTGGACTTGATTCCAATCACATTATGATCACGGAGTTCACCAAAAACCACAAGATGGACGTCAAGGACATTGGGGAGGCCATCTTCAAGCTTAATGAGAAAATCAAGCACCTCCAAGCCCAGATTTATGACCTGCAAAACCAAAACTGTGAGTATGAATATAGATTCAAGAGGATGAGTTTGGCTGCAGATTTAAGGTTTCAGGAGACTCGATCATCCTTCTATGATGGTGAGCCTATGCCCTGGAAGAAGGACGACAATCCTACGCCATCAACAAAATCACCACCGTCTCCACCAACAAAGAAGAATTGAGTATCTAGTATGGGCACTCCACTTGGTAACTGCCAAGCTTGGGGGAGTGCCCCGGTATCGTATCACCATCACTTTTATCTTTACCATTTTTCTTTGTTCGATCCTTTTGTTAATACCTTGATCTAGTAGAATAAAAGTTCTTAGTATGATCTAGTTGTGAGTTTTGCTTTATTATCCTTCTATGTAATCGAGTCCGTGAGCTATATAATAAAGATTAGTGTTGAGTCAAGGGCTTGATTCTTTTGACATGATCTTAAGTGAACAAAAGAAAAAGAGAAAGAATAAAAAGAAACAAAGAGATCATATGGATCTCATGGAGAGTAATGAGCTCACATAGAAAGAGTATGATGAATAAAAGTTGTTGAGAGTTGTCAAACACAGTTTTGGTCATCGTTGCAATTAATACGAAGTAATAAAGAAAGAGAGGTCTTCACATATAAATATACTATCTTGGACATCTTTTATGATTGTGAGCACTCATTAAAATATGACATGCTAAAGAGTTGACATTGGACAAGGAAGACAACGTAATGGGTTATGTTTTCTTACATCTGAGATGAATTATATTGTCTTGGATCTTCCAACATGATGAGCTTGCCTTTCCCCCTCATGCTAGCCAAATTCATTGCACTAAGTAGAGATACTACTTGTGCTTCCAAATACCCTTAAACCAGTCTTGCCATAAGAGTCCACCATATTTACCTATGGATTGAGTAAGATCCATCAAGTAAGTTGTCATCAATGCAAGCAATAAAAATTGCTCTCTAAATATGTATGATTGATTGGTGTGGAGGAAATAAGCTTTATACGATCGTGTGATATGGAAATAATAAAAGCGACAGACTGCATAATAAAGGTCCATATCACAAGTGGCAATATAAAGTGACGCTCTTTCGCATTAAGATTTTGTGCAAGGTTGTCAGAATCGCGATTCTGTTATATGATTCTACGACTTTACGATCCAAACTAACCCTATGATTCTATGATTTTAGATCTTAGAATCTATGTTTCTATGATTCTGATAGTGAAGATTCTACGATTTGCGATCCTACCATCGAAGCTCCGATCTGATTCAAAATCACGATTCTGACAACCTTGATTTTGTGCATCCAACCATAAAAGCGCATGACAACCTCTGCTTCCCTCTCCGAAGGGCCTATCTTTTACTTTTATCTCCTACATTGCATAAGAATCATGGTGATTTTCACCCTTCCTTTTTACACTTTATCCTTTGGCAAGCACAATATGTTGGAAAGATCCTGGTATATATGGCTAATTGGATGTGAGTTTTCATGAACTATTACTGTTGACATTACCCTTGAGGTAAAACGTTGGGAGGCAAAACTATAAGTCCCTATCTTTCTCTGTGTCCAATTAAAACTCCATACCCATAAGTATTGCGTGAGTGTCAGCAATTGTGAAAGATTATATGATAGTTGAGTATGTCGACTTGCTGAAAATCTCTTATACATTGACTCTTTCCTATGTTATGGTAAATTGCAATTGCTTCAATGACTGAGATTATAGTTTGTTAGTTTTCAATGAAGTTTACTATTCATACTTGATATTGTGATTGAATTATTACTCTAGCATTAGAGATTATATGACAAGAATTATATAAGTTGATGTTCTAAGAATGATCATGATGCCCTCATGTCCGTATTTTATTTTTATCGACACCTCTATCTCTAAACATGTGGACATATTTTTCGATTTCGGCTTTTCGCTTGAGGACAAGCGAGGTCTAAGCTTGGGGGAGTTGATACGTCCATTTTGCATCATGCTTTTATATCAATATTTATTGCATTACGGGTTGTTATTGCACATTATGTCACAATACTTATGCCTATTCTCTCTTATTTTACAAGGTTTACATAAAGAGGGAGAATGCCGGCAGCTGGGATTCTGGGCTGGAAAAGGAGCAAATATTAGAGACCTATTCTGCACAGCTCCAAAAGTCCTGAAACTTCACGGAAGATGTTTTCCAAATATATAAAAAATACTGAGAGCAAGAACTTCACCAGGGGGGCCACACCCTGCCCATGAGGGTGGGGGCGCGCCCTACCCCCTGGGCGCGCCCCCTACCTCGTGGGCCCCATGGTGGCCCTTCGGTGGCCATCTTCTGCTATATGGAGCCTTTCGACGGGAAAAAAAATCATAAGCCATCTTCTCGGACGAAACTCCGCCGCCACGAGGCGGAACCTTGGCGGAACCAATCTAGGGCTCTGGCGAAGCTGTTCTGCCGGGGAAACTTCCCTCCCGGAGGGGGAAATCATCGCCATCATCAACATCAACGCTCCTCTCATCGGGAGAGGGCAATCTCCATCAACAGCTTCATCAGCACCATCTCATCTCAAAACCCTAGTTCATCTCTGGTATCCAATTCTTGTCTCCAAGTCCGGGATTGGTGCTAATAGGTTGCTAGTAGTGTTAATTACTCCTTGTAGTTGATGCTAGTTGGTTTAATTGGTGGAAGATCATATGTTCAGATCCTATGTGCATATTAATACCCCTCTGATTATGAACATGTTTATGCTTTGTGAGTAGTTACTTTTGTTCCCGAGGACATGGGAGAAGTCTTGCTATTAGTAGTCATGTGAATTTGGTATTCGTTCGATATTTTGATGAGATGTATGTTGTCTCTCCTCTAGTGGTGTTATGTGAACGTCGACTACATGACACTTCACCATTATTTGGGCCTAGAGGAAGGCATTGGGAAGTAATAAGTAGATGTTGGGTTACTAGAGTGACAAAAGCTTAAACCCTAGTTTATGCGTTGCTTCGTAAGGGGCTGATTTGGATCCATATGTTTCATGCTATGGTTAGGTTTACCTTAATACTTTTGTTGTAGTTGCGGGTGCTTGCAATAGAGGTTAATCATAAGTGGGATGCTTGTCCAAGTAAGGGCAGTACCCAAGCACCGGTCCACCCACATACCAAATTATCAAAGTACCGAACGCGAATCATATGAGCATGATGAAAACTAGCTTGACGATATTCCCATGTGTCCTCGGGAGCACTTTACATCATATAAGAGTTTGTCCAGGCTTTTCCTTTGCTACAAAAAGGATTGGGCCACCTTGCTGCACCTTATTTACTTTTGTTACTTGTTGCTCGTTACAAATTATTTATCACAAAACTATCTGTTACCACTTATTTCAGTACTTGCAGAGAATACCTTGCTGGAAACCACTTATCATTTACTTCTGCTCCTCGTTGGGTTCGACGGTCTTACTTATCGAAAGGACTACGATAGATCCCCTATACTTGTGGGTCATCAATGAACGAGAGCAAGAGCGGAGCAGCAGCGCAACCGACAGCAATAGCAAAGTAGAGCAACAGCACGAAGTGGCCGCCAAGGAAGCAACGACATGGGGGAGAGACGCCATGGATGAAGTGGCCGGTGTGGGCACCGTCGACGGAGACCCGCCATGGCTGCTCGGTATCGAGCACCGGCAGCCCCGTGAGATCGAATAAAAGATGAAATGTCGTGGTGAGTGCAAAACCTCCTTGGTGGCGTCGAGTTGGCCTCGGCTCCATCGGAGGAATTGGTGGGGGTGCTGCAGTTCCGGTGGGGCAGGTCAAGATAGTGCTGTGGGAATGGAGGTGGTGCAATAGGCGAGGCGAACGTCGGGGCAGCTCCTTAGAGGTGGAGGACGGGGCGGCTGATCCGGCGGGACGACGAAATCGACGACGGATCCTCATCTGGTGCGGTGGATGAGGGACGGCGAGCTATTGCGGTGGACGACGTCATCGGGGAAGAGTCTTTGGCTGGGCGGTGGTCGGCAGGCTGACTGAGGAGTGTGGGGTTTCATGGGTTTTGGCGGCCTCGATGTACGAATGGGGGACGAAGGGGAAGGTAGGGGAGCCATGGCTTAGGGACGCGCTTGTCCGAAATGTAGGGTAAGTTACCAGCGTACCCCCACCGGTTTTGACACCACGACGTCGAGCCGACATTTCCGGCTGAGGGGTAGAAGTGGGATTTTGCGTGCCTGGGTTGCGGGACCGATTTCGGATGAGGTGGGAGTTTTCATGCGCGTCAAAATTTTGAGATAACAAGGCGCGGCGCGGGTTGAAGAGGCGGGAGTTTCAAAGAAGATGAGACAAAAGATACCTGAGCTTAAAATTTCGGGATAACAAGGCACAGATTCCTTGTTCGGCAGAACAAACTTAACGTGTACAAAAAAATAATTCATACAAGACACAAGAGAGTCATGTCCCCTTTTACTATATTGCTATAAATGTCATTGAAAAAACTACAAGAAAAATGTAAAAAAAACCAGGAGAACAAGATTACCCTGTACACTACCAAATCGATTCGCACTTCCCTCAACAACAACAAAAAACAAATCAATTCCCACCAAAAGAAAGAGTCATGACCCTTTTTATATGATTACAAATGCCAGGATCTCAAATTTCAATTTTTGAATCCACGTTATATTGAATTCGAATATATCGTTAGGTGACCTTGCAGTTTATAATGGATGTAGTCCTACATTTTGATCTTCCATCATATATGAACATTTTACTCCACCCTATGAACATATATATTGTCGTCTACCATATGGACTAAATTTGAATCAGTTTTCCTTATTTGAATATGATTGTTGTCAAGTTATACAATCATTTAAATATTATCTTGATAACAAAAAACATGCATATAGCAGTAATCATATTTCACTATAAACTACATGTAACATACGATCTCCAATTCAAATATTTGTATTCATTTTATGTTGAATTCAAATCAGAATACATTGGTCTAGGTGGCGAGATGTTCGGGATAATCTAAACCCTGTTTTCATATGTATATAATTCTTGGATGAATTGGGACAGATTTTGGTATAAGCTTCTTGCAAAACCAGAGATTCTCTCAACAAGCCTCGTGGTTCCGAGAGGGAACGTGTCACCTTTGTGTGTGAAACAGTATATGCTGCCTCCCCCCAGATTTGCTTTACAAAGGCAACATAGAACTATATGAGTGCCCTGTTAAATTTTGGAATTATTCCGGGTTCGTTTGGCCTTTTTTATACATCAATTGAGTTTCTGGACATTTAATGTGCATAATCCACATTTGAACTGCAAGCACTTGTTCCAGTGCACCAAATTTGGTTGAAAAATCACATGTGTGTCCTTGGGTGAATTCCTAGGTCCCACGCAAGAAATGGGAATGAAATTCAAACATCTGGGCGTTGTGACTCGGCCGAGAACATCGAGAATCTTGGTTTTTTAATTCATGTAAATCCAAAACTCGCCTAGAAATCATGAAACTTGGCATGGTGCCATGTCATGGCACTAACATGTTGTGGTAAAAAATTGGGCCGATTTGGAACAAGATTTGGTATAAGCTTCTTGCAAACCGGAGCTTCTCTCAAGAAGGCTCATGGTTCTGAGAGGGAACGTGTCACCATTGAGTGTGAAATGATATACGCTGCCCCCCCTTGAGTTTCTTTACATAGGCAACATAGAACTACATGAGTGCCCTGTTAAATTTTGGAATTATTCTAGGTTCGTTTGGCCTTTTTTATACATTAATTGAGTTTCTCGTCATTTAATTTGCATAATTCAAATTTGAACTACAAAAACATGCTCCCGTGCACCAAAGTTGGTTGAAAAATCACATGTGTGTCCTCAGGTGAATTTCTAGGTCCCATGCAAGAAATGGGAATAAAATTCAAACATCTGGGCATCGTGGCTCGACTGAGAACATTGAGAAACTTGATTTTAAAATTCTTGTAAATCCAAAACACGCCTGAAAATCATGAAACTTGGCATGGTGT